>NW_009647209.1:433389-452883 GCF_000708025.1 Charadrius vociferus
ACCCCAACAGCTGTGTGATGAGCGGTAGCTGCATCAGTTTCCTCTCTGAAAGCACCATAACTAACTCTCAAGAGTTGGTGTGGAAGGCAATAGGGCGGGAGGGGGGGGGGATAAAAACCACACCGATCTGCAGAACTGCAAGATTTGTCTTGATTTGTGTGGGAGAACTCTTGGGAGTTAGTTGTTCTCTTTCACTGTTAACACTGCCCACAGAACTGCAGCCTTTTCTGCTTTCAGGAGACAAGAGCATGATTATAACTGTGCATGTGAGGATGCACGGATGTCACATAAGGCGTGACATCGCCCTTGTGAACGTGACATCCTCCTACTCCCCTCCCTTTCACTTCAGCCTCCATTGCCAATCAGATGAAGACCTCACCAAGCCACCATGGGAATAGAAGAGGCTTCAGTATACAAAGTACGTATTGCAAGGACTCTTTTTGAAGCAATAAATCTTGGGGCAGGGGGCCCACAGAAATGTACATCAAGCTCGGTCCAATATTTCATTAAAATAAGCAAAACCTATTAATATTAGCGTGCCAAACTAGCAACAAAAAACCACACAGTTCGAGCGATATTTTCATAGTATTACTCATACACATGACACTTTTAATGCAGATTCTCATTTCTCTACCTTGCTTTGGCTTCCCTTCCCATCAAGAGGCATACAACAAAAAGGAAATGAAACAGCTACAGGAGCTACAATCCTACATATAACACTCCAACATTCAAACTATAACAGCCTTTATTTTTCTGCTTCTTTACAAAGTTTAATAAAAATTCACAAAGGTGACCTCATACACAGGACTGGTAAGCCTTTCGGACTCAATCTGCAGAAGCAGGTGACAAAATGCTTACCTTCCAAATTAACACACAAAGCAGATGGCAACCCCGCACTAAGTGTGGAATTGAAGAACAAAGTTCTTTCTGCCATACGTTACAAGCACATGAAAGCAAGCGCTAACAAGGAGAAAACATCTGGACCATAGTGTTTACATATGGAACGCAGTCCTTGACTAAGCAAACGGAACTTCGAATTTGCATTTGTTAGTTTATCTATAGTCTGGCTACTATGCAAACAGCTATAAGGCAACATAAGAAAAATCCAGAAGGAAAGGCTCAAAACATTGTTTGGGACAATGTGTCTGCAACGCTTTTCCATACATCTTTTAAAGTGTGTGCAAAATTAACAACTTCAATGGAAGATCTTCCTTCTGTTGAAGCATTAAGGAAAAATAACACTTATTAAACCCATGCATACAGAAAACTGCTATGTAGAAGACAGCCACAGCACGAGACAGTTTGAAATAAGCAGACAATCCTTTGCTTTTTCTGTACACCTTCCAGTTGTCATTCTAAAGCAAAACAGGAAGAATTTAAGGACCTGTCAGTGTTCAGATGAAAATCCTATTCCTAAACAGGATTAGCTGGTAACCTAAAAATATCAACCGATAATCTCCAAAAGTCATAAGCTCATGTACCCCACAAAGTCCTATACCAATCACTAACTACAAGAAATTAGGTCAGAATCCAAATCAGATGACACTAGAGTAGCATCAATCTTCTTATTTCAGAGCTGTCACATTTTAAATTTTTCATAGTTTCCACATAAATTATTAAAAACAGAGATGTTTCTTTGAACAGAGGCTAACGAAAAGTGACATTCCGGTTTAACGTTACCATTTTAAAAAGGCATATTAAAAAGTTTATCTTCAGTTACTTAAGACATAGGTCTCTAGATGTACCCCCTGTCAAGCAAACAAACAAAAGCTATCCACCAGACTGCTTTAGGGTTTCCTTAAAATGATCTGGGATCAGGTGGCAGTACTTCTCACACTGCAATCTGACAATACAATTTCTTTCTTCACCAGATTCTATGCCTAATTTCTAGCAGATTGACATACCCTACCCACAAAACCAGAGAAGCTGTTCCTATTTCAATTCTGCACATCTGTAGTCTCGTCTCACAGATGAGCTACACACTGGAACTTGAGAGATGTATCACATGACTTGGCCACTGGCCTGCTATCCCTGTACATTCCCACACCTTATTTACCATATATAAAATACAATAAACAGCATATAATATCCCCAAATCTTTGAAATCTATTGATTTCATACAAAATACATACAAAAATCATTGATACCTGCAGGGCTGTGGCAATTGGAGCTGGCATTACTGTACGTACCAAGAGATTTGGACCCTGAATCTGTTAAAATAAATTGGTGTGAAGTTTTAGCCTCAAAGAGTTACGTTCAACTGAACTGGAATTTACAACAATATATACCCTGTACAAAATATTCCAGTGTCACTTACCAACAGACACATTATCTGTTTATTACTAAAACCTGCTATTATAAAGTACTGAGACTTTTTATTATCAAGTGATAACATCTTACTATAATATCAATAATTAGCAAGTGATTGATCAATTGGTCAAATGATTGATGCAAATCACTTTCTGTACTATAGCCTAGTTTCCTTTTCACAATGCCAACAATCTTCTGAGATGCAGACTCTAGGATCTTACCTACATGTAAAGTATTTTGGCATATTACAATGATTTGCACCTGAAAATCATCAGCTGCACTATTGAAGAAGTGGCCACTTCAGCTTATGCTGTTAGCCTCGAGATCTTGACTGACTGCCATTGGGGCAAAGAACACAAAGATTCAATGAAAGCAACTCGTTGGTACTGTGTTCCCAGAAGTGGCATCGCTGACTTACTGACAATTATCACCATTGCATCTATTGCTTTTAAACTTGGTACAGTACCTTGACTGACACTGCTGATGAGGAGAGGCAGGTAGTATCTATGGCCAGAAAAAAGTTTCAGCTACAGCTTTTAGACATAGGCTGACTCTTTCCATAATGAGAAGCAGCACGCTATCCAAGTCCTATGACATCTTCAACTATAAAATTCACACTTTATCTACAAACTTGTCACCAAAACCAAACCAACTGCATAACTAATGACAGCAAGACACTTCAACACTCTTATTTTGAGTAATTTTAGTGACATTTATGAGCTGTAATGAGCTATATGAATCAGTGGCATAAACTTACTTAACATGTAATGAACTAGGGGGCAAAATAAGTGGTTTGACTGCTGATTAAACAATACCTTAATTTTTTGCCATGCAGAATAAATTTCTTATTAAATATCATCATTTTTGACTTGTTATATAACAAGCTGTCTATCCCTGGCTGAGTTACAATAACAATCACAAGTCTACAGACTGGCAATCCCTTTGGGAAGGGACATTTATTGACTGCAGTTTGAGAAAATACAGAAAATGTCATGAGAAAAGCCAAACAAAATCTTCACTCCTCACACAGATCCACAAAAAAAACCCTGCCCCCTACCCAAAGATTTAACCAGTGGCTACTGCCGTGTCTTTGCTAGCGGACACAAGCTCCTCATGTGCTCTGAGCCACTCAGAAACTAAACAGCATTGTCAGCATAATACGGAACACGAACAAATGCTGCTTTGGTGCAACCAGAAGAGCCGGCCCCCTTCTCCTATTTGGGCCACATTAGTTGCGCAAATCGCATTGAACAAGGATGTTTTTTGTTTGACTTAGTTCTGTTTTCTTCTTCCTTGGATCTGCTCACTTGCAGTGGTCTATCTCTTAATTTCAGCTGCACTCCTCAGTCATTCTGGATCAAGAGAAATCCAAACTTCTCAGCAACCCATGCTCACAGGCAGAGAACATCACACTGCCTAACTCTGAACATGCTGACAAAAAAATTTTGCATATTCTTGTTACAGGCGAGGTAGAGAAATCTGAGTTCTCTTCATATCACAATCTAGTAGTGACTCATAAAAAACACTGCTGTGAAGACACATCATGATAGGTTATTATAGATATGAGAGGATAAAGAAAATGGCAAAAACTTCTAACACAAACTCAGCTCAAATGCAAGGTACAACAAAAAGCTATGTGAACCAGCTTACACAGCCTGTTATGGAAAACAGACATGAGAAGACTTCCTCCTAGAAAGACGGACTGACAGAAAGGTTTGCCAGCACAGTTAAACCTCCTTGCTGCCCGAGCACTCCCACTTGGCTTTTCACTTGTCTTCAAAAACAACAGGAGAAGTTCCACAGAAAGAGTTAAACTTATCTCTTTTCCTCTTCTCTCCCCACCTCCCCCGGGCTACAAATTAATCATAAAAGCTTAGGCAACTATAAAAGCCATCAACAAGACACGGGCAGGAGTACAATTAAATAAATCCAATAATGTAAAACCAAAATTGCAGTCAGGCAATTGAACATGGTATTCCAGGGTTGATTTCAAGGTAAACAAGGTTGCAAGAGTATTATGTTACAATCAAAGCCTGAAGAGCAAGTTTCTTTAGACAGGCATATCAAAACATTCATTTTTTTAAAAGCAGGAAAAGGAAGCAGCCCAAAGCTCCAGCTGAAATATGACTGTTCCATCTAACCTTTATTATGTTATATGACTGTAATCATCTAACCTTTGTTCACTGTTAAAAGCTTGACCCACGTTGCTAATGTTTATAACGTTACAAAGCATCAGGCCTCTGTGACTTGCTTACCTCCTCATTCTGAAATAGGTGTCATTTCTCTTCGAAGGAAGAAGAAACTTCTACAATATCTTGTTAGCTCTACCCAAATGAATATTCTTCAAAAGGACTACAGAGCTCCTCATTTAAGTTCCAGAACAGTACAGATCCTGTGATGCTATAGCTACTACTTAATAGGTTTATCCTTGAAGAAAGTACTGCCAGTGACGCAGCAACTGAGTGGGATAACTCTAAAACTACCCTAACATTTCTCAGTGGTTACATCATATTTATTATGAATCAAAACCATTTTACTAATGCTGATGTCAGAATTATCTTTTGACAGAAAATCTACAGACTCTGTTACCACAGCTGTGAAGCATTAATAAGACCTTCACTACTGTAGCAGCTTTCTGATCGGCAGTATTCAAACAAAAAAGTACTGCTTTTACAAAGCACAGATGCTCCTTAATAAGAGGTCAAATAAGTCAACTTATAAAGACCATATAATCAAGTATGTGCCAATATACTGTGGACACTTATCCTGAAAATATGTTAGCTGATCTGTGCCAACCCTACTTCAAAGAAAGCTACTGTGCAAGTCATAACTAAGTCTTCTTCCTAATCACAAACACGCAACTTCCTTAACTCTTGGAAATGCGCATTCAGATTTTAAAGGGAGGGAGGAGTAGATTGAAAAAAACCTACATGACTATTTTCTGCCAAGGGCAAAAACACCAGGAGTTCTAAAAAGGACTGAGATGACTCTGAACATTTTAGAGGACGATGTTCAAGGCATATTCAGCAAAAACCCACTCAGAAGTCAAAGGCAGCTTCCACAACAGTGATAAATGCTCCATTTAAAAAAAGAAATAACAATCACAGCAGCTATAGAGGAAAAAATGCACACGTATAAGGAAACAGGACAGGACAGAAGATAAAAATAGTTGGCAAAATATCAAGATCATTAGATGCAAATTAGGAAATAGATGTCCTTCCTCTTCCTCATTTCTCTTGAGCTGCTAATAACCTGTAATGTATTTTGCATCTTTGTAGTGCTGCTCTTTCAGAACCAATGTTTAAATTAACTGGGATTTACCAAAAGCTTTAAGTCCATAATCTAATATTAGATACTTACTCTAAAATAAAGTTAGTGGATAATTAATGTTTAGTGGATAGTTAACATTTGTGAGTAGTTTTGCTATCCTCATAATTAAGATCTGAAAAAAAAATACAAAAAAGGCTTTTTTATAACTATAACAAACAATGGGGAGGTTTTGTATATGTATTTTTTGAAGGTCACCATAATGGACAATAATAAAGGAATTTTGATCACCAAGGTTAAAATCTAATGAATTGTAAATAAATATTCTAACTGCTTACATTTGAGCTGAAGTACTTACGTTGGAAAAAAAAGTATATGTCCACCATCTGGTGCACAGTAATTATAGAAATTAAAACCGCACTTCTGTGGCCTGCCTTTAACAATTTTTACTGATACAGTAATACTTGATCTTCTTAGGGAACATAATCTAAACTCATGCTGTTAAATGATCACAGGACTATCCACTGTATGGCGTAAGCAGTTCATTAAGCTGGAATCTTTAAAAAAAAACTTGCTTGCTCCATAGTAATAACGGAAACAGTTTCTGTAGTTCTACGTCATGCCGTTAAATTTATTCCACAGTCAGGGCAAGTTAATTTCACACCTGCTGAGCGATATCCTGATGGATGGCACCACAGCAGGTCATTAATTTTCTTTCCTTTTGATTAATTTCACACCATACACTGGACACAGTCTTTTGAGTTACGATGTCTGAGCGCAATGCTTAATTCCTGTAAAGGGCTAAATCGGGTTTTGACTGCTTGCCAAAATGCAAAGAACCCAGATGTGATACAAGTGAAAGGAAGCTGCACTAGGCTTGGCACTGAACTCTGACACTGCTACAGGTGTGGCAGGACACTCTCACTCGGCAGTAGATTTTAAGCGCATTCTTCTTGAGCCTGGCCTTACAGCAAAAATTCTGGATACTCCTTACTTTTGTGGTACTGCTTACAAAAAAGTTCTGCAGCATCAGTAGAGGAGATAGCAACGACACTACTGAAACAACCGAGAAGTTAAAGATAGCCTTTTCCCCGCCACCCCCCCCAACCCCCGAAACCCTCCAGTCATTTAGTTAGTCATTACACATAACAAGGTATAAAGATTTACTAAGTCTACCACATCTCCCGTTTTCGAAAATCAGCATTACACGGGGTGAAAGAAGGGGCAGGAAAAAGTAATGTTCAAAGATGACAATAGCAGCCACTGTTGCCACCGCAGTACAAGAGGAAGTTGTGGGTCATTTTGTCCCTTGGTAGTCAGTGAAGAGAGCTGGGGGCCTCAAGGGCCTCAAAACCCACATGAGAGAGTCCAGCCCCACCAGATGGCTGGGCTGAGCCAACAGCTGGGGAGCAGGTTACTCTCACTCCTCGCTTCTCACCCTGCTGCTCCAAGCCACTCAACTCTCACACCCGCCGTTGCGCTAGATGTGCCAAATCAACAGATCCCTCGATGAGCTGATTCAGATCGTGAAAACAAAAGCAGCTTTTTTCTTACATTAGCTTTCGGCTTGTGTTGCAAACCAAACTGTCTAACAGATGGGTCAGGTGTGTATCAGAGCTAGTGAAAACAAAAAAGAGCTGTTTAGCTTAACCCTTCTTCCCTTTTTAGGGAGTGATTCAAAGCAGCAGCCCCAAAAGCATCATCCTCTGTATTGACTATAGAAGGACCTGACCTTTCTAAGCTCAAATTACTGTGTGTTTTTATCCTTTCTCTTCCCTTTCTCCACACTCCCCACTATTCTACAGCACATCTAATATTAAGGAAACATTAGTGCTCGTAACTCATTCAAAGCTTCATCTCTTGTTCTTACTTCCCAATAGTGCTTCCCAATACAGCATGAGCAAATTTTAAGTCTATTAGAGAATAACTTAATAATTAAGTCTAAGAAGAATAACTTAGAAAACAAAACAGTGCTCGTGCTTACCAGCAGTCATTTTTGGTAACAGAAGCTATTGCAGTGAAATTGAAATAGTGGAGAGTGAAGGAGAAAATGGTTTTGTGATTTGATAAATGTAAATCACGCAGCACACAAGATTCAATATGCACGGCTTAAATTTCTGAGTGTGACAGGCTGAGGCCAGGAAGACATGAGCTATTCTGGATGCATCTGTGCCAGCTGACTTCTCCAATCAGTAGTCATTGCCTCCTCACATCTGCCCATGGAATTAACCTGTGTTCCCAAGACACTTCAGTCAAAATAAGTTGGGCAAGAAGTAATTTGCTATTTCAATTGCAAAGCTGGTCGGGCTATTTTGATTAGCATAGTTCAGACAGTATAAACCGGCCCTTCCACTGAGACTGCAGGAATCTTTTCTACCACCGTTCTGTTGTCCTCTTCTGGTTCAGCATACTGACATCATGACTTACTATCAAGTATTTGATCAAAGGCTCCGCATTAAGCTTGAATAGATGCTCATTTGATGTGTATTATAATGGTTACCTGTTTATTTGCCAACATGCAGTTTTCAGCATGAACTGAAAAATTTTACTGTCAACTCCTATAAAGAATTTAAATACAGGATGAACTAGAAACTGGATTAAGAGGCCTTAGCTGCTGAATGGAAAGTCAAAGTTAATTATCTCAATCATCAGAAGTTGCAAGCTGGATTTTTTGAACACAACTCCCATTGCTGGCAACCAATTATGCCCATTCTGACAGAGTCAGGAGTATCAAAGGAAGAGCTACAGTTTGAACACTATTTACAGCAGTATGGACTTTTGCCTCATCATTGCACGGTTCCCATCATGAATGGGAAAGTGAACATTTCAGTCCTTTCCTCAGTTACCCAAAATAGTACGAAAAAGAGTCTAAGAACCATTTTTTTGACATCTACATTTTCGGATGTCTAGAGGACAGCTCGGTGCACTTCCCTTTGTATCTCTCAGTTCTAAAAGGCTGCCCTTTCTACCTAAAATCTCCCTGTAGCTGTTATCTCTCAGGCCTCCTTCTCTTACAGTAGCATGCAATCACTCTCCTCTTTCCTCAGTCTGGCCTTCTTCAGATTCTTCTAGCTGGTGCTTCAGAAAAACAAAACAAAACAAAACAACAATAAAGAACACCAACCAAATCCGTAACTTAGCCAGACAGGACATGACCCTCAAACTCTACGAACTTCCTCTCCTTCCCTGAAAAGGGCGGTACTTTCAAAGAGGCGAAATTTAACCTTCTTGTATATCATTTGAAACTAGAAAACAAAAGAACTCCAACTGTCACACAGGGTATTAAGCTGTTTTTTTTCTCTACTTCACGCAAATAATAAAGAATTAAGGTGAAATTTCTCCCAAGTGCAAAGATTAATGCTTACAAAAAAATCCCTTTAATTGTTATAGCAATTTGTAAACTAAAACCAAGGTGCAATAAAGAATGAATTTTAAATTGCTATATGTTTGCATATATTCATTATGCATGTCACCATATGTCAGGCAGAATCTCTGAAGGTAAATCTCAAACAAGTGATTACCACTGAAGCAACATGATGGAGAATAAAGTAGACAAGTGATATATTTAGCTTCTTCCTATCTTTGTCCCTAGAGAAAAGTGTTCCTTCTAGTGTGGGAAGGGGAGGAGAAAAAAAACGTTTATTTGGCATCTTAAAAAAAAACACCAAAACACCAAACAAAACAAAAACACCTAGAAAATGAAGGCATGTTTCCCCCCAACACTGATGACCCACTTTAAATAGTCTTATATAACTATAAAATGAGATTATATTTGCCTTGCTATGGATTTAATCTTATGTTTTTCAGTCTGAACCACATCAGAGGGTTATTTTCCTCACTTGCCTACCATAGTTTTCTGAACTTTCTCAGTTTAAGTAATTCTGTCCCTCCATCTTTTCAAACCAATTAAAAAAAAAAAAAGAGGCAAATCTGGTGAGGTAATTTTGCACTTGGCTGAACTCCACAAGGATTATATAATCTAAAACTATGTAGCTACATTTAATACCTGTTACCCCCTTCTCAAATTTTCACCAGTCCTGGATTTCCACCATGCATGCTCTTTGGCATGTTCTCAAGCATGCACATTGAGCTTTTCTCCCTTCAGCGCTGGGAACACAAGTCAGTTCTTAGAAAACACCCATAAACTAAAATATTGCCATCAAGTGAAATGGTTTCATGAAAACAAGCAGAAACAGATCTACTTCAGTAAGTATTCTGTAAAAGGACAAATAAAACTTAGCACTAGCAAATCTCTTTGCCACTGCAATGGAAACCAGTCTAGATGCTGTTCACAGTTGTACGGACGGAAGAAGAGAAGAAAATCAGGTCCTTTCTAGCAGAAAATCTTGCAGTGTACAAATAAAAGCTCCTTCACACACTACAGAGATTAATATAATTTGAAAACACCACACATGTACAACAAAGTTTCCATAGATGTGTCAAATATTATCTGAATCATAGGCACAAGACTTACAAGGCAGTTAAGTCAGACTTCCGCGGTCCACTCAAACACATTCGCTTACTTATTAAGTTAGTTGTCTAGCGTTTCAGCAGCACAAACACATTGTAAGTAATATAAATGTAAGCATCAAGGCTTCCTTCCTCCTTCCCCCCAGCATCATTATAAAAAGCCCTAAAAAATATCTCCAATTATGACAAGTAGTACCATTGACAGCTGAAAAACAGTTGCTATGGCTATAATTTAGACAACATATTTCCACTGTAGTTGCATCCTAAACTCTAGCCAGCATCTACAGTAGAACACGTGCTACAGCAAACCTCTTCAGTGTCCTAAAACCAAACGGTTTCCAGAATCGGAAAGGAAATTCCATAGGCAATATTGTCCATCTCTAGAATGATGACAATGAAAAAAATGTGTAATTTGAGCTCACAAGGGGAAGTTAGGAGACTTCTCAGGACAAGTACAGTAACAGAAGACTTTCCTCAAAAGGAACTTCCACGAGTAGCAAGGATGACACTTGGCTGCAGTATACCATACAATCTCCCTAACGTTTAATTAGATAAAGAGCTCGTAGAGAAGACACTTGGTATCAAAGGTGCAAGCCCAGCAGAATTATTACTATTTGCTGATTTTCTTCTGGACCTCCAGGGCAGTTTCAGCATCCATTCTCCCAGCCTGCATCAGGAAGTATCTTCCTAGAACCAAGTTAATGTTAGCTAGGTAAAGGCAAAAGACATGAAATAAGCCCACAACTAAGACATGAATACTCAACTATAAATATGCACCAAAAAAAAAAAATCCACTTTCAGACAATCCTTTGAAAGTTATTACAATCCAACAGATAATGTAAATGCATATAAGACTGCCAAAAAGATCACTTACAGCTCTGAGCAGAATTTAAACAGTCTCGAAACAGTACTGTAGTACTACCAGAGAGGAAAAGAGAGCCCACTATACTGACACTAGCACAGCTGAATGGATTTCTTTACTGTTTAGTCATAGCTAATGATGAGAAAAAGCCAGAGACAGAGAAACAGATTTTGTAATATTATGAAAACACTCATTCCTTTCTACTCACTGGGGAAACGTGCTGGCAAACACATCTTTAAAAGATAAGTTGGTAAAAAAAAGACTTTCTCTTTTAAACTCTGCATCACTGGGCTACATTGATTTATCTTTGTAACAGCCAAGATTTGACAGATAACCTGCAGATAACTATTTAAAACATTATCTTAAGCACATTTCAACATCCAGAGCTGTCCATTTGCTTTGTAAGGTACAGCCACAAGGATTCAACATACACTATCCTGCCACCGTATTGTATCTTAGCCTACTGCCTTACACCTGTGTTCCACTGCAGAAAGTCAATAAACCTGTATTTGAGCCACATGCACGCCCAGTATAACGGTGTCACTAATTAGAGAGGGGGAAAAAAGCAAAACCCAATAGTAGTCAGTTACTGAAGCTCATTAGGTCCGGTCTTAAAGAGAACTGTTCCTGCTAATAGCACGACAAAAGAAAGAAGATATTTATTCAACAACATTTCCCTCTGTATTTCAAAGGGATATGATATTTCTTTCTACAGCTTTGTATCACTCAATAACTTCCAGGCTTTACTCCAACTTCGGCTGCTGTTTCAACGCTGAGATGTACCTTACAGTTTGGCCTCAACACATGACTTGATATTTAAGTCTCAATAGTGCTTTGGAAATCATCTCTATGCTCTTATAATATCTATTTCAATCCAAAATTATTATTGCATACGGTTATTTTGGCATATGACTTTTGAGTGGCTTTCATTTATTTTCCAAACCTGAGAAAACATCTGATCTTTGAGGAAGTTGTTTTTCCCATAGATAAGGTTTCACCTAACTCCTAGCCTCTCTCCCATTAACTGCATTGTTCCTGCTCTTCATACTCATCTGCTTTACATTAAAGACAGCAGTTAATTTAATTACTCCTTAAGAACAACTTCACCATCACTACCACCAGATCTTCCTCTACCTATCACCCTGTAAGAGTCTTAAGAATTGGAAGGTTTTTTCCTTCATTTATTTTTAAAAATAAAAAGCAAAACTACTGCTTTGTAGCTGTAAGTATCCAGCTGCTATGACAGTCACAATTCCACATTAGACACCTAAAATCTGTATACAATGAAAGTTCAAAAAGGGACTCAAAAAAGGCAGCTTACAAAAGAAGCAGCTTTATTACAAAAAGACAATAGCTAGCATGGATTCACCAGAAATTTCAGAAGATGCTATTCAAAAAGTTGTCTAAATTCAGATTTATTTGATGCCTTGCTCTGCTCAGCTTTCTTATGTTCTAAATCGTCTCAGTGGTCTGTTAAATTAGTGAACTTATATTTTCTCCGTAATATTTTCATTTGTTTATCCTGACTGGCTTTTTAGGGGGGTATAACAACAGCATTATAAGAGATTCCTATACAAACATTTAGAATAATCAAGGCAAATATGTTCTTGCAATAACATATTGAATATATTAGCAAAAATATGGAAGTCAATTCTGGTGCCAGTAATGGTCAGGGAAAAAAATTGCAGATCCAGACCAGGACACTCAGTGATCACTCACCTCTTCAATGTGCTACTTTCATTTCCTGTCGATTCAAAGCTTGTACAACACAGGCAGAGAGTCAAACCTTCAGTAAAAATGGCCTCAATCATCACAGACAGTTGCTTGAGGTCAGTTGGAAAAGCCACATCAAACAAAAGACAGGAAACGGGATCTATGTTAAAGTTATTGATGTGACAAAGAAAAAGATGCAAGATCAACTGGCCTTCTGAAGGCATGCAATCCTTGCTTGAAATATCTGGTTTGATAATTAGGTGAGGAGCAATCTAGCTGATTAAAAAAAAAAGATTCAGCACAATTGCCCATACACCATTCAGAGACTTCATCAGCTTCAACTTAATTTTACAGAAAAAAGAATCCATCCAGGTTTGTTGAGTGGGTGGGGAGGGATGAGTAGTTCTGTTTTAGTCCAGTTCTAGAAGTCAGTGAGTTCTGTAAATAAGGAGATTTCCTAAATGTTTTAATAAAGAAACAGGTTACACAAACACGAGAAAGATTCCAGAAGTACACTTTGGGGGATGGGAACGAATCCATGAAGTAAAGCTTAAGCGTAACGTCATATGGAGAAATCTCATTCTTGAAAATCAGATGTTCGGAGAAAAAAAAAAAAAAAAGGCATAAGCCATTCAGAAGTCTGGATTAAGGAGATTTTGCTTCTTTCTGACCATAGCAGAGGATGCCCAAAGCACTTCTCACATATAACTGAAATCCAGCTTGACCAACAACAAAGAAACCCGAACACAAAGTAAGCATACTTAGAATTGAGAGATAGCTGAATTTTAACATATGTATTGGGTAGGACATTATATTTGCTAAAATCTTCAGAGTCTAGTGGAGGGCTGTTTCCAGTGCTGAGCAGAACAGAAAATATATATACTGCCTTCATAGCTCCTGAAGGCCAAATGAAAAAAGAACATAACATGATTAGCCCTTCAGTCTTTTAGGATGTGGAACAGTAGAGGCAGTGGTAATATCAATAATTAAGTAGGAGTGACAAAGAAAACATGCCTCAAATTACACAAAACAGGGGAGGAAGGAGATACACAAGCCAAGATGGAAAAAAAAAGTAAGACCAAAACCCTGTAACCTGTTACACAGTATTCCAGAGAATTTCTAACGCTTCTCCCAATATTTTTTTTTAATCAGTTTTACACTTCAAACACTGGTGTACTTTATGTGATATTCTAAATAAATTTTTATGAGGAAATAAAGACCTTAACAGCGTGATAAACTGGACAACTGTCAGCAGCGCACACAGACACAAGCAAAGTGAGAATATATTAGGGGAAAAAAAAAAAGTATGCTGATAAAATTTGACAGATTTCTGCCTCCATTTGTCAAATACAAGGATGACAGAGTTTGTCAGTACAAAATAAACAATGAAAAGGTTTTAATCCTGCATTTTTGTAGCCTGGACAAACATTTTTATCCTGAGGAATAGGCTTGATCCCCATAGTATAGGGAAGGTGGACACATTGAGCGCTGTAAGGTTCCTAGAGTAATGTCTGCCAAGCTACACTGCTGCATCAGCAGCCTGTTTAATGAAATGTCAAATTTTAGTTATTTAAAGAATAATGTGGGTGGCATATTTAAAAATACTCTGTAGCTTGTGAAAGGGCAAGAGTACACCTTCATTAAAAAACTCTTTTCATAATACACATCCAAAATCAATAGCATGAAATCTGAGTTGTAGATCAGGAATTTATACAGTGAGAGGTTTTGTTGTTTTGTTGTTGTTTTTTTTTTAATTTGGATAACAAACATTAAAGCGCATATTGATAGTACTTACATAGAGCAAGTATTTTTTTTTCTAAAAAAAAAAAAAACCAAAAAACAACCACATTAATTTGCTAGATAAAACTGAGGCCATTGACTTAGTGGGTAGAGCATTAACCAATATTAAACCTCTGTTAACCTAATATTTTTAGAAGTAGTAAGAGCACAAGTTAGGCTGATGTTAAAACACCCCAAGCCAGCACTGTCACGGAAAGCAGTGACAGCTTTATCCCTCTCCAACATCCTTCCCCAGCCTTGAAGGTGAGGACCAACTAGGGAACCTTATTATTCTGAAACATGAACGGCCAAACGTCAGAAAGCCATTTACAGCCACAACAGTTTGTCAGCCAGTTCAATGCGCTGCCACATAAATGCGCTGATAGGAAATGGGGAGAAATTGGTATGAGGGCACAAATTTCATCTAACTGCAGTCTTGGTGAAGACCAGGAATACTAGTGACATTCCCATGTAAAAGCACCAGCAGGTGTTAATTCTCCTCTGATCAGAGTGCAGAACATTTGATTAGCATAAAGTACTACAAATTATAAAACAGCATTATAACGCTATTGAGTTACACAGAGTATTTGGAAGACCATATCCTGAAGTACCAGATTATCAAGTTTGCCATAACTAACGGGAACAATACTCAAGGGTAGAACAAGACTTAGGGTACAAACACCTGTCTGAATAAAGACCAAGACAATTCTAACAAAACAGAGTATTTACAGTCAATGGGAAAAAAAAATATAAAAAAAAAAAAATCAGTTGTTCAAATACAGAGGATATAGAAAACCTGGACTTCAAATGCAGGGAAAAAAGCCCCTTGCTAATTTACTTTTTTTTTTTAACCCCCAAATTATGAGAAATTAGATTCTTCAGATCTCCATCTAACCCCCCTTTTTAGGTCTAAGAAATGCAAAATTTATGTAGAACACCTTTCCCCCATATATTTAAATTACAATACTATTTTTCAAGTACGGCTTTTTCAGAAGGTATCTTTTATTCCATTTGTAAGACTCACTGTTTTCTTTGCTCTAGATGTGGCCACATGCATGCCAGTATCTCAGTATGTAAGAAAGTGTTCTTAGACATGTTTTAAGTAGCTTAATCAATACTGGCATTCTTCTGTAACATTACACGGCGCACAAGCTATGCAACCGGTACATACGGTTATGCGATACATATTACTATGTCAGGAAATGAATCAAGGTACAAGGACTTAAATAGAAGCTGAACAGAAGCTAAACCTGTTACAAGCTTTTGCTCTGTATCAGTCAGTATAGCCCTCAAAGGAAAGTTTAAGTGCACACTTGGGCCTCATTGTACTAGTTTCAATATACAGAGCCAGAGGTTTAAATAGCATCAACTCAAAAAGAGCTTAAGTAAACTGCACTATGCCTTTTACACCAGTACAGAAATTTACACACTGCACTTAAAACTCTCGTTACATCATTACAAAAATGTGTTCCTTTCACTACAGGCAGGTGCCGGTGGCACACTGAGTCACTGCCGGTAACGTACCAACCGCACTGCAACAACTGCTCACTCACTGGACATTCAGCGGTCAGCACGGATCAACTAGTGAACTAAAATTCCAAACGCCCAGTGGGCAAGTACTATTTTCACAGAACTTCACCTCAACTGCTAGTAAGCAGGAATTTGTACTGGACTCCAGCAGAGAGGCAAAAATGTTAACCATTTTCCAGCCCGAAGCTCTTCCTTGCTTCCTCAAATATTCGTTAACTTACCTCAGTGAGAATTTTGGTAACACAGGTTAGGTGAAGGTTACTATAAGCTTTTCCTCACAGGAATCATGTGTAGTCCTATAAGGTTAACAATCCAGAAGCCAAGGAGAGTCAATTAAGAGACTCAAGCAAAGATTTCACTAAGATTAACAACTGGGACCATAAAATGAGATCAATAAGCTTCCCCAGAAGTCTCAAACCACCGAGATCTAGATTCAGACATCTGTCAAATCGCTTTGTCAAACACTCACGCAAGCCAGTTTCGTTTCTCACATCATTAAAAAAGTCAGAAGTTTTTATTTTACTGATTATCTAATTTCTTGAACATATGACTGTCAAGCTACTGAAAAAATCTGGCGAAGTATTCTAACAAGAATGACAGATTACTATCTCATCTATAAGGAGTACAGTTTATATTTTGCTTTCAAGAGAAGTTATGATATCAAAACAATGAAAAAAAATTTTTTTCTAAAACTGATTTATAAATAAACTCAAGTGGTATCTAAGAAAATAACAATCTAATATTTTATTTTAAAGTATAACCATAACATATTCGTTTAACGTGATTACAGGCTTTTAAAATTAGACTACGTATTCAGAACTGGTTGATTTTATCTATAGTAAAATAGTGGTTAGCTTGAGCAGAAAAACCACTGGAAGCATTTGCAGCATTCTCCTCCTGCATGCTTTTTTCCTGTCTAGTAATAGAAAAGTAGCTGCATAACACGGACAGATGTTAAGTGTAAGCAGAATGATACTGCATTTCACCATGTTCTTGGAGAATCAATAGTACTGACTAAGAAGTTGCATTTCGGGAAGAGAAATACAGGGAACGAAACTGTTCATTTTTACAAGAACTTACAAAAACAAATCAATGTTAAGGAACTGATTGGAATAACACAACTTTAATAACCTGGTCAAATATCCTGTACAACCTAGGCTGAAGTCTGAGTGGGAAAGATTGAGAAATCTGTGTGCATTTTTTCCCCTCCCTATACAGAATGTTTCACATCCTTTTCCTGTTCTGTCAGATCAGGAAACACAAATACTGATTTCACTGACAAAATCCTACCAAAATACAGGAGTGACAGTTCTTAATTAAATCTAAGGAGAAAGAAAACCATTAGATATTCTAATTTGGCTATATATCTACTCAAATTTAATGACCAATGCCTAAACTTAGTTGACTTCCAGACAAACAGTTTGAGATTTTCAAAAGCCTCTCTTAAACAATTCATTGTGTTCAGTCCACCCAATATTTTTTTCGAATTTTTCCCCATCTCTGGAACATTTTCCCACAATCCCTGCAACAGAGGTATGTATTTTAACATTTCCTACCTTAAATTCCATCAACACACAGAGACTAAGTAGCCATTTTTCTGCTCCTTCTCACTGCTTGCAAGTATGCCTCTAAGATCTCCACAACCGGAGGATCACATTAGTGCCTGCCTTGGGCTGCATGTCCACTTGTTTTTCTAAACATCTTATTTCGACCCAAGGAATAGCTTTTGCAGCCCCTCTTCCTGCCAAAATCATCTCTGAACCCACCATATGTCTAACACTTAGCCAAATGCATTTTTGTCAGGATTGTTAGAATGTTTCAAGAGCCAAGATGCTGGAGGGTTCTGGAGGCGTGTCTTGATTTTTCTTTTTCTTTTGGTACCCATGTACCTGTGTGTGTTAAGCAGGTGGGAGAGTTTGTATCCACATGCAATGTACTAGTACCTACAGAGAACACTGTTGTCAAGCTCCTTTAACTTTACCACAGGATTTTGCCAAATAGGTGTGAAAGTTTCTGTTAAGAATATTACAGTTTTTTTTCCCAGGTATGAAATATATCTGTCTACTTAATTTCTCTTTTTTTAAGGGAGAAAGCTCCTTTGCCAGGTGGCTCTGAAATTCCAATATCAAGTAAACAAACAAACAGAAAAAAGACACAGTAAGATAATACTCTATACTCTTTTTAGGAAAAGGTGGCCCATTTTAATATATAATTCATACCAAAAGCAAGACAGAAAGAAAACTCATCCTGAGAATCTGAAGATGATGATCTGGTTGCCACTGTTTGCTGAATACTTCTAGACATTCTATATTTTCCATATTTATTGCTATTTTAATTATTAAAAACTATAAGCTTTAATTACATCTACACAGAAATGGGCAATTCAAACCAACATCAGAAGAAGTAAACTATTTCATGGTTCATGTTACTTGGAGTAATATTTTAGAGGCATTAGTACTGGAAGCCTTTCTCTTAGGCAGAAATAGCCTTCACACTACACTGAAACAGTGTGGGACTTTCATTCTACAGTTAGGTCATGCGAACAGTTTCATTCAGCATTCAATACAATCACATTACAATGCCTTGGTATAGAATGAACAAACAACGTCAAACCTGGATAACTACCAGGTTAGAAACATTCCTCACATTTATTCTAGGTTTTGGTTTGTTTTTTAAACAAGCTTTTCTGAAAAAGTAATGAATCGGTATGTCTTATAGAGAGGTCTAACTGTAAAGCAGAAAACTTTTTCAAGAGAAGCTTAAGGCTAGTATTTTCACTCTTCTTAATCTACCATATAGAAAATCAAAATCATTGCACAAATTGTACTTGAACAGAACCTATCCAGAAAGGCTCATGGAAGCTACTTAAAAGCTGGTTAGGAGGTAGATGATCTGTTCAGAAACTTTTGGTATTAATACCATATCAGTGTTCAGTGTCATTGAATGAACGAGTTATGTATATTTTTCTTAGCTCATGCATCCTATATAGACAAGTTTTATGTGACTAATGAAACATTTCAGATAGAACATCTTCAATCAAAAGACATTTTACACTTCATTTTACATAAAAAAAAAAAAAAGAAGCTCGTAATAGCAGAGAAAATACAAGTTTAGTTGCATGGGGTCCTTAATACTTGAAGTTATCTTCCAGGTATATCACATGCATACTGCAATCATACTCTGCAGAGTTCCAGGGAAACTTCCAAAAACTGCATTGAATTGTATTCCTTCTCTACAGAAAAGGAACACATACACAGAGAAATCAAGGGAAGGGACCAAAACAAACAAACAAAAAAAAAACAAAAACAAAACAAACCACAAAACAAGAGGAGAGGAAAGAGAAAAGACAGCATTTTAAATCCAAGAGAAGTACTGCCTAAGTAAATATATGCAGATACCTTTGTAATAACAAGGATCTTCTGTAAGAATATGTTAATCCACTTTAGTCACACATACTGCAGACAAGAGGACTATTACACAATGTGATGAGTCCAAAGGTCCAGTATCTTGAGATGTCACGCCCAGAAAACATCCAGATCACAAAATATAACCTTAAGCAGGAA
>NW_009647209.1:452903-457389 GCF_000708025.1 Charadrius vociferus
GCAGGAATGATAATTCACTGCAGCTTGTACCTTTTATGACAATTTAGAATCATAAAATCATTTAGGTTGGAAAAGACATTTAACGTCATTGAGTCGAACCGTAAACCTAATACTACCAAGTCCACTGCCAAACCGTGCCCCTAAGCACCACTTCTACACTTCTTCTAAATACCTCCAGGGATGGCGACTCAACCACTTCCCTGGGCAGCCTGTTCCAATGCTTGGTAACCCTTTCGGTGAAGAAATTTTTCCTAATATGCAATTGATTAGTAGCTATCTGAAAATGCTTTGCTAGGACATCAACAGAGGTTATATGGAATGCTGTACCAGTCACAGTGCACGTGTGACTTGTCTGCTTCCTAAGGAAGAGAGGAACATACCTTAACAGGCAATGGAAAGGAAGCAGGAATAAACTCTGTTACCTAACTCTAACAAAAGTGAAGAAGAGGTTTTAGTTATGAAACTATTCTAGGGAAACGTAACCACAAGGAATACGTTATATGTCAAAAATTAATATACAAAGAAATACAACAAACTACATGATGCATGAGTAACAACCAATAAAAGTAAAATCAGGTTCTGCTGCTACTTGTAACTGACAAAAATCCCTTTCTCTAAAGGACAAGGTCAAAAGAGGTGGTTGATTGCTTTTGAAGATTACAGGCTTTTATCAAGATATAAAAATCAGTAAGACAAACGTCAGTAGGTTAGACTAATAATCAAGGTTAAACAGTTTGGAATGTCTGTGGTACGTATGAAGAAATACAGTTAGTTAACAGGAATAAGAGGACCTTGTGAGACTCAAAGGGCCAGGATCACGGGATTCTTAACTCATACAAACCATAAATAATAAATCAAATGAATCACAGCATTGACTTAAGCTTTCCTCATGAAAAGGACTTTGCTACTTAGAGTACTCTAGGAGGGAATCCCTGTCCCCCCAAACTAATTTTCTCTTCTCTGTTCTTTCACTGCAATGTCTCCCTAGTCTGCAAGCTGCCACTGACATACAAAAATGTCATAATTTCAGCAGAAGTTCCTCAAAGGAGCTACATCCTGCCCTGAGTGCATGTACAAACCTTGGGCTTGAAGGATTCACCTGATTAAAGCAGACAAGACTTCTTGTTGTAAGGCAAGAACAAAACCCCACAAATTCATCTTAAGACAGTTGAACTATTCCAGCTTGAATAGAATAAGGCTACCCTCCCTGATGAAAGTTTACATTGTCACAAAAGAACACTGCCAGCACTTGCGTCGCCGATTTCCCATCATTATGGTGGCTCCTCCTCAAATGCCATCCAATTAAGAAAACCTATGTCAATATCCAAAACTGAACTAATATGAGTTTGTATAAAACTCTAGTCACCTTCTCTTTGTAGCCATGAATTACAGTATGTGAGTTACCAACTCACATGAACAAGAAACAGTCAAAAAAGATGGGGTCAGAAGGGATGGAAATCAAGCCACTATTCAAAATGTGATCTCAATAAGACTCAATCCTCACAGAAGTTATACTTCCTTATATTATAGGCCTGAGCTCTTCAGGAAATGAGAGTGAAACAGATAATGAAGCCTTTACAACTTCAATAATGTATGCCAATAACAGGAGGCTAAGAGATGGAAATAAGAGGGTTTTGAGTGTGCACACATACACACAGAGACAAACAGAAAATATTTTTTAGGTTTTGGTGTTGGGTGTTTTTTTGTTTAAGTCCATGTGTATACGTGGTATATGAAATGCAAAGATGCATAAATACTAAACTGGCAAAAGCAGAGAGGAATAAAGGATGACCTTATTCCACTCCAATCAGTTAAGATTTTTTTGAAATTGAAGAGGCAGTAATAGGAAAACTGCTTGATTCCCGAAAGAGTTTCTACTCATCAGATTCCCAACTGATTAGCACAGTGCAGCATGTTCATTTCCTTCAGCAGATGCTTCCAATGTTTGTTACCAAGAGTTGCTACTGGAGTATTGCTCTGGTTCCAAACTGGGCTAAGCAGAAGAGTTCTACAGACGCTTTGGAAATAAAGTGACATAAATGAAAATACTATCAGAACCTGGCTTTTTTGATATTCATCATATTGTATTTCTTTCCACCATCTATTTAAGAGACTAAGCATAGACTAAGTCAGACAATCTATTGGCAAATAACCATAAAGTAACATTTGCCACTGAATCCCCCTTATCACTGCTCTTCCTATCAATAAAACTCAACTAATTCTCCCATTCTCTCATGAAACACTAACACAGTCTTCTTTAGATCTCAATTTGCTCCAAACATGAACACTGCATTCACATAAGCCTTCAAAACACCTACCACATAGGTAATAATCAAGTTACTCTATCAGCGAAGGGCAGTTAAAGCCAACTACTTCTGAAGTTCTATTAACATCTTAGAGCCAAGATGAGAAAGAAAACTGCATACTAAGCTTCTTTATTAAACTGAAGCAAAAGCAGAGTGAAGTTGTTAGATGACAGTGGCATACAATGCCAAAAACACAACCTTGCAAACAAAATAAAAAAAAACAAATTCAAACTTGAAGGGAAACGAGTGGCGCTAATAAAATTCTACATATTATCTCAAGCACAGAAGTTAAAAAAAAAAAATAGGAAGTTTTATACCATTAAGGAAGGGAATCTGGTTGGACGGTGATGAGTTAAAATTAGACAGCAGTTGTCTTTATTCTAAGTCATTTTAGGAATTCAGAACACTTCATTATTTTTGCCAGATTCTATTTCATGAAGCAGATTAAGGATTTTAGATGATCTGCACTCAGTGTTGCTGGCTGCTTTCTAAGTTTTAGGCAGTTTAGTTTTGGGAGCTCAACCAACCTGATCTTCTTATATTCAGTACGCAGTCACTTTGTCTTTCAGCATCATTTCAGCCCAGGCTGTGTAAGCTGCCTTCTTCCTGGACAGCAAGATGGATTTATCACCCAGAAAGGAGGAAGCATATGGTCTTATTTAATCCCTATTCTGCTTGTACAAAATAAATCCATATTCTGTACAAGAGCAACAGAAAATGGTCTGCATACATTAAATTATGAAGAACAGACATTTCCCTAAACATACTGCTCCATGGGCCATTTTGAGAGCAAACTATTCCCTATATCATCTCATACAGGTAAAGATCAGGAAGCAGTAGTGAGAGTTACCTTATATGTAACAAAACTACCAGAAAAAAAAAGGAGAAGGGTTTTTGTCCTACTATTAGGCTTGGTACCACAATTATGTCAACTGTGGGTGTTGCAGTAAGCAGAGTTTCTCATGAGCAGAATCATTACACAGACATGAAGAAGGAAAAAGGTAAATCACCCGTTCAGACTAAATTGGACTCCATGTCCCCAGGCAAAATGGTTTCAATAATAAATAACAAGAACTAACCAGTTCCTCCTTTTTTGAAAGCTTTTCAGTCTCTTATGAAATGGTAAAAGTATTTTGAAAGAACTGAGATCACCTCATTGATTTGGGAGTAAAGACATACAACTTCAAATGCTGTCCTCCTGAGGACAAAGATTAACAGATACAGTACCAGACATTCCCTCCACCTTACTTGCATTTTCTACACACAAGGCTGTTTGCCGAGATAAAGCACTTGCACTGCACTAAGTCAAAATTCATTCCTGTATTTAGGATTATGAGTCACGCTGCTGAAAAAGCTATCGTACTATTTCATGGGGACAAGGTGACAGGGCTTTTTAGACAAGTAAGACTGTATGCTAGAATAACATGAATCTCAAGAGCGAGCCTTCATTTTAAAGAGTATCCTATTCTTGCTGCAGTTATCAAGAGAGATTAATATATCAAGACATAATGCAAGAATTAAGAATTCATTCTCCCAAGTCTACTGACCACGATGACAGAAAGAGAAATGTGCGCTCAAAAGACAAGACTGGTATTACACCGTATCTGGAAAAGATGGAACCCACACTCCCTATATTAGTGGTGAGGAAAGCCTCTACCAAGATTTAATTCCTCAAGATTAAGTTACATTTATTTGCCCCCTAAATATATTAAAAAGTAAGTTTACCTTAAACAGTTGCTAAAACTCAAGGGAGGCAATAAAAGAGGACCCAAAATTCTTGTTTCGTGTAGGTCCGCACACCTATGCGATCACATCAGGTCAGCCACCGCTTTCCACAGGAAGATAAATCCCTACGATCAAACCACGAGATGATGTTGATGCGGGAGAAATACTGAAGCTGACAAATGACGGAGCATTGTTATTTCCAATCTAAAGCTCAATGCACCTCTGGCGAAAAAGTAGTGGACATGGCAGACCGAAGCACAGCTGGGCACAGAGACGACAGTTCTCAGCAACCTTTTCCTCAAATTCGCTTCCTACAGCTTTGCAAAGCCCGGAGAGGAAACGCACCCAGCACCGGGTGGAACCGAGAGCTCGTAAATGAGATGGCACAGGGGACAATTTCAACAGACTTTCACCCGAGATTCATCCTCCCACCGCCGGCAAAGCCTACCACCCGC
>NW_009647209.1:458668-653487 GCF_000708025.1 Charadrius vociferus
TCTGCCTTCCCCGGGCTTGTCCGCCAAAAGCGTGGCAGCCCCGACAGACACGTAAGGTTAGGCGCGGATCTGGTCTTGGGCAGCGGTTGCGGTTCTGGCTGCGCTGGGTGGGCGCGTTCCATCGGCGAACGTTCCCCTCAGCGTTGAACGGGCGCAGGTATTCGGGCCGGGAGCTGCAGGGTGTTCACCCGCTTCTTGGGTGTCTTTAAAACACGCACTCCGCAAGCTACTAGAGCTTCAGGGTTTGGAAGCCATTGGAGCGAAGGAAGATAATGTATTTTTTGTAAGGAGAAGATGACTATATTTTGCAGTGGCGAGACAGTCTCTATTTAGCACAGCTTCTGAGAAGGCTGCGTGCACAGGCTTAGGGGTACCTAATAGGAGATGGGTGACATCTGGTGGACAATCCTACGCTCTGTTATTCATGGAGGCTTCTTTCATAAGGAGTAGATCAAGATCAAAGTAAAAAAATATGTTTCTGCTTACCCAAATAATATAAATTAAAGGAAGAATAGCTATAGCTTGTAATAAGCTGCGGAATTTAGATCAATATCTGATACAACACTCTTAATATGCCATGAATCATCAGAAAATGTTTACACCAAATAAAATCCCAAAACAAAATCAAGTAAGTGGGTATGTTTTAGGTGACAACTCAAAAAAAAAAAAAATCTCTGCTAGTGTTCAGCGCTATTCATTTTGGGTTTCTCTACACAGGACAGAAAATTGTGATGTGGACAATGTATGCTGAAGGACACTTGTTTGTATCCACAAGCATCTGCAATAATGCTGTGCAATTTGGAGTTTCACTTTTCACCCAGCATTATGCTGTGTTCCCAGTTGGAAACTCTCACTGGCATTAAATGAGAGGTTAGGGATTTAAAAATTTTACAAGGCGTTGAATGATCAAAGCCTTGAACCTCTTTCTGTGTAAGATGGGTAACTTTTTAAACGATCTGCTGTGATCTGTGGACTAGGCTTTTGTCACTGAGAAACAAAGCAGGTCAAATAACAGCATCTACAGTGCTTTCATCCTTTTCCATTTATTATGCTTTTAATTTAGGAAGCTCATATGCAGGATCTGACCTAACATTGCGCTCACATTTAAGTTTTGTATGTTCTTTTATAGAAATATATCAGAAAACAACAACATTGGTCTCCTAGCAGAGCTCTTACTGAAGGGAAGAGCAAATCTTGTTAGCTAACAGTTTTCAAACTGAAGCATAACAACCAGATCCTACATTCAGGAATAGGAAGTTACACTACATGTTTGTCAGGAAAATATTTTACAGTATGTGTGTCTGACATAGCTAAATGAAAAAATAGGCAGAGGTGAGCCTGCAGCTATGTGCATTGATTAAGGAAGTGAGAACTGCATAAGGGAGCGGGCTACCTGCTTAAGGAGCATTCCCTGATGAAAAGTTGGGTTCTTGGAGCATAGGGAGCAAGAGACTGAACAAAGAGAGAACATAAACCCCTGCAGCGTTAAAGTATTAGGAGAATCTGAGAGCAACCTGGCACTTAACATGTTTATTCCTCATTTTAGTGTGTAACAAGTAGACCACCAGTTATTCAGATTTAGCTGTCTCAGGCCTGTCCCACATTCAGCATAAAGCTTGCAGTGTTAAAGCTTCCCCCATCTGCTTGCTCATTCTGTGCCCATGGGAAGGGAGCGTGGGTGGAGGCCCCAAGGGAGGATGATTAGGACCATTAAGGCCTGTTAATGCAAGCAGGGCCCTGATGCTGGCATCTCATCTTGCCTGTTTGCATCTCAGAGCCGTAGGCTCTCTCCAGCTCCAGGGCTCTACGTACTGATCCCATCACCTTTGGGTACAGGGAGGGATGGGGTGGAAGTGCTACACTGCAATTTAGGGTGCCTCTGAAGGGTGCCCTATCTGTTCAAACATCTACCAGGAGGCATACTTCCCAGAGGTAGTCACGCTCCACCATGTGACACCACATGTGCCTTCTGAGTGTCACCACATGTATAGTTGCCCTACTCACAAACAAACACATACTGTAAGCCAACATTCAGTGATTAAAGAAGTTGGTGAGACTGTTGGATGTGTGAAAACACCTAGAAGTTCTATAAGGCTAGGACTGAGGATCTTGGCTGTACCTGTTAATGGAAAACTTTTGGGTTACTCTGAGGTCTGTCTGATTAATGAGGAAAACAACTATATTCTGGTAAAGACATTCAATATATTACCTATTGACATTGTTTTCCTGCTTGATTTGGTGTCCAAAAGTTGTGGATACAGACCTGCCTTGAGTGGATAACAAAAACTCCCTTGTGTGATTTTGTGCCAGTCACAGCTTTGAAATAGTAGAGAACTCTAGGTTAAGAAGTCATATATGTGCTAACTTCTTGCTTGCTGTAAACTCAACATAAAAGGACAGAAGTAATCCTTAGAAGACATTGAATGCACTGGGACTGTTTAAGGAATGCTTACTTTGTGATATCAATTCTTTTGCACTTCTCTATGCTGACTTTTGGAGAATTCTGGTTAGGGACCAGCAGTGGATGATAACCTACAATGCAAGTGCATAGAAGTCACCGGTGCTAACTCCAGAATTGCTTAATGTCACCTTTAAAGAAATGTACTTGTTGAATTTTCCATCTCTGTTCAAAGAATAAACTACTGTAGCATGGAGAAATGTGCCTAGAACGTAGAAGAATTCTGTGATTATTCACAGACAATACCTACATAAACCTTTCCTTAGGGAGGTATGTGTAAGATGTGTTTCCTTTTGGCTTGTAACACCGTATAACAAAATTACAGCGTGCATATCATAAAATGTAGTTTGCCTTTCTTAATAGCAAAATCTGTTATTATGAGATACATATTATTAGAGAATATATAGAAAATATTTTTAATATAGAAATCTCTTTCTTCTGAGGTGGACTACATCCAACATTCCTGCCTTTGTTCCAGTTGATAGCCCCTTCTTGTCTCAGGTAGACACAGTGTTACACCATGTTATGCTTCTTGGATCAGCACAGCAATGAAGCACTTGAGATAGGAACTAGAGAGCATCTGCCTTGTAATCTGCATGTTCTTCAAAGCCCTGTTGCCTGATCTCTGGAAGGTCTCCATTCCCCTGTGCAGGGTTTCTTACCTTCTTTTATAAACTCCCCATACGCTTCTCTAAATAAAGGGTTAGTTGTTAGCTTTGCAGATACTAAGTGGACTCTTTGCTGGTAGGTTGAGTATTGTATTATTAATGTTGAGCATGACTTCAATAAAATGAAAAGGAGAAGAGGAAAAAGGAGGAAAACCTGAAATTTGAACCAGAGATAAGATGAAAAAGACCTTCCTGAAAAGTATCTTTGTCTCTTTGTTGCCAAACATGGTAATTGTGTCTTGAGGCTTCCAGCATATGCTTTTAGAGCTTTCTGTTTGATGTCTCCCTCAGCTTTATTGATACAAATGAATTTACTGCAAAATGATAACTGACTCCAACCTCTGTGCTGGAGATCAGAAAACTTATGCGTTCTTGTTCAAGGATGTATCTTGCTTTTTTGTTTGATTTCTCTGATTTCTCAGGACCTCATCTATGTTTTTTGAACTACAGTACAATATAATTCTGAAGAGGTGTCATTTTCAACCCTAATGATATTCTGATCACAAAGTGAAATCTTGAAAAGTCACCTTCTCCCTCCCTTTTGCTCCTTATTCACAATTCAGAGTTTCTGTAGGATAACCTTGGTTTAACTCTGATTAAATATCAGAAGAGTAGGGAATAGAAAATGTTCCTGTCCTTTCCCTGTATTCAGGTAAACCCCCTGTTTTTTTAACATGAGTAAGACTTTGCAATTAGGCTTTAACTGTATCCTCCCCACTAAGTTTTTATGGATATGAGAAAGTCAGATTTTTAAAAGGTATTATAAACTCTGCCCAGTACAAAAGAGCAAAGCATAAATTATTATTTGTCTCTTGCCTGTGAAGGTTTTATTCTGTCCCCTGTTCATAAATGTAACAACTGGGCTATAAAATTTTCCATCACCAGAAAACATTGATCTATATTCCAACAGATCTTCCCATTACCACAGACACTGTAAACATAAATTGTACAAACACTTCCATTAACTTTGCACTGAGTTATCAAACAGGAAATAAACCCTTGGTTTTAGGTACCAAACCATACATTTCTAATAGATATTTAATGTGTGCGATGAGTATACTGAGAAGCTCCCCATTTGCAGGAAATTATCTGAGATTTCTTTTCAGCCATCGCAGTAGCATTTCAGTGCAAAGTGGCATGTAATTGTAAAATTTCATAGGCACAGTATGAATCTGCTAGAGCTGATTCTCTGCTGTCTTCTGCCCTTTGTAGCAATTAGTAAGAACGGTCATATTTTATATCCACCTTGCACAGGTTTGAATGACTGCTCAAGGTGCAAGAGATACTCTGTGTTCTCATTTGAATGCAAACTGAAATTGCATCATGATTTATTTTAGAGATTTCACTGGACCTGGGGGAATTAAAGACTTTCCTGAGGAAACAAGTCACTGGCCAGTCATGGAGATTTGCCAAAGAGACTCTGCAGCAGATAAATGATTAAGGTATAAAAGGAGAAAAGCAAAGAAAGAACAAAGGCAGTAAGGTCACAGTAGAAAATCTGGATGGGTTATTTGTATTGGTGTTCACAACTGAGGTAATAATTTTGTAAGTTTCTCCTCCAGTATAATCTTTATGGAGCTATTGTCTCACACTGAAGAATCAATAGAAGAGTTTTTAGATTGAATCAATAAAATTAACGGTACCAGGGCTTGATGATATTTGTCCGAGAGTTTTGAAGGAACTTAGGTAGGAAATTTCTGAGTGGTTGTCTCTGCTGTGTTGTCTAATCAGCCTCTTTTCATAATTATCAGAAGCACCAATTTCAGAGAGGCCTGTAGTGGTAACTCTGAAAATTGGAAATGGATGGCTTAGTCTGACTTCTGCGCTGATGAACTGGCAGGAAATATACTTAGGACATATATAGATAGCAGATGTAAAATAGGTTAAAATCTATTCATGATCCTTTTCTATAGAGGTAAGTAAGAAGCTCACAGGTTGGTTTGTTATTTGAACGAGTCAGTAACTATCTCTCTGATCTGGATAGTAGACTCTATTCAGATATCCATAAACTTTTTCACAAAGTCTTGAGCCAAACGCTTACTGACATTAAAGAAATGATATCGTCATAGGATATGCCATAAGATGCTTATAAGATAGGAGTAGAAAAAGATAGAAAACAGAAATAGGGATATGCGATCATTTGTTGCTCTGGAAGGATTTTATTTTTGGAATCACTCAGGACCTTGTTATGCAACCTTGCTTTTCAGCATATTTGTAAATGATCTGGAAACGGAACGAATATTGAGGTGACAATTGCAGGTGATATAAAAGTGCTGAAGATAATAAAATCTAAATCTGATTGCAAAACATTGCAGAAGGATACTATGATAGTACGTGACAGGAAAATAAAACAGCAGATATAATTTAGTGTTGATATTACTTTGCATGATAAATGCAAAATTACATTAAAAAATGAAAAGTGACTGCCTATATAACCAAATGGACTTTTGATATAACTAATCAGGAATGAGATTGTGAAATTACTTTGAAGAGTCTGAAAATATCAGCTCAATGTTCAACAGTGATCAAAAAACCCCCAGAATGTTGGGAATTATTAAGAAAGGATTTGTGAACAAACCGAAACATCCCTATGTCTGTATAGATCCATGGTACACTCAGATTTGAATCTGGCAGTTCATTTTCCCTACCTCAGAAAAGATACAATAAAGCAATAAAGGATGATAAGAGTAAATTACATTATATGAGAAGAGACGAAGCTGACTAGAAATTAGAGAAGAGGAGAACTTGGGAAAGAGGTGATAAAGATTAAATAAAACAAGATTATGAAATCACAGGTCACACAGGCATGAATGGGGCAGAACTGTTCAGTATCTGTCACGGCAAAAAAACCTTATGGCAACCAATGAATTTTGAATAGTGGATTTTAAACAAATAAAATTAAATACTTGTCCAGGCAAAATCTAAGTTAAATTGTAGAATCTGTAGGATTTCCTGGAGGCCAAAAATATAAATGGATTCGAAAAAGAGTTACATAGGTCGAGGATACAAGGTCCTTTAGCAGCTGTTACATCGGTAGCAACTTTAAAGAAGCCTCTAAGTCTCTGACTGCTAGGAAGCTGGGAAAATATGCCCTGGGAGGCATTATTCGGTATGTGTCCTGTTTCTTACACTGCTCACCAAAGTGTCTCCTCATGTTCTTTCTTTGAGATACTGAGCGGTTCGGTCCTTCAGCTGACTCAGTGCAGCTGCTACTATGTCCTTATTCCTTGCTTTTATTTGCTAACTCATCTGGGGATGTGCTTCTTTTCCAAGGTCCAACTCCCTCACCTTAACAGAAATTATGGGGAAATTCAACATCTTCAAGGCACAGATTCAATACGGCCTAACAACTTCTCGACTCAATTTCTCTTTCTGGTTTTCATAGGTTCCCATAGAGCTTCTGGCATATTTTGAACAGGGAACTGGAATGACTTCAAAACAACAGTTTTAAAAAATAATCTGGAAATGTTACTCTGCTGTGTCCCAGATGAACTTTATAGATATCTTTCTCCATGCCTCTTTACCTCCAGTATAGTGCCAGTAATTTGCTGCTTTTGTACTACATCTCACGGAATTGTGTCTCATGAACAAAATCTGTAAAATCTTGGCAGTGAAGAGTCAAATTCCTAATTTTTAACTAATGTGCACCCTTAGTGTTATAGTGTTATAGCAGGGTTGTGGCCTGTGTAAAAGAGCCATGAATATGGAATACAGGATATCTAGTTGGATCTCTGCTACATTATCACTAGTGTAACAAAGGACTCCAGGTCAATGCCAAAATGAAATCGTGAAGTTTATTCTTTTTCAACCTTAACTTAGTTAAATGTCTGTATTTCTGTTGTTATTTGATACCCCAAACAAATACTAGGAGCCAAATAATCCTTATTTTTGAATCTGGTTTTACAGTTTGAACTAGGATATCAGTTGTGATTTCAGCATCAGGCCTACTGCTTTAAGCGACAACACACCTAGGAAATACCCTGTTTCCTATAAATCTCCAGTACCTTTGGCAGACTTCACAACCTGTATAGTACTGTTGTACATAACTGTAATTTTCTTTTACTGACCCTTAATTGTTTTTTTTTTTTCTTTAAAATATTTTCTTAACTTGTTCATTTGAAACTCAAAAGGATATACGGAGTCAGAAATGTACCTTATCAAGTTCACTCTTCATGAATGCTAAATGCATTATTATGCAAGGGTGAAGAAAACACATCACGTAGGCAATCACTGAAATTGGCATCTTTTCTCTCTCAAGTAGCCAGGTGACATTTCACTTATGGGAACCGTTAAACCAGAGTGTTAAAAACAGATTTAGTTTGCTTTCTATCTACTTAAAAGAGAGCTGTTGTCACTATTTTGGCAATTAAAGTTTGAAAGTGGGAGGCATTTGATTTATAGAAGACATTAAACTGGAGACTGCTTTATAAAGCTAAAAAGGACTGATTATAAAACTTCACAAAAAGGAAACTGTTTTCAGCATTTTATGAACTGTGACAAAACAGTCTCTTGCTTCAATAGTAAGTAGGTGAAGCTTCTGTTATTATTAGAAAAAACCTCAAACTGTGAGATTTAGATCATCAGCTTTGAACACTCTTTTCCCATCAGCCCCTCAAATGAATGAAATTTTATGTAGGGTACACTTTAGTGTACCCCATGTCTGAAATCCTGGAATATTTTCCATCACCAAGACATTATTTACAGTAGGTCTTGTATATTATTTAGGAGATGGGCAATGAAGACAGGGTTCTTGACCGTAGAATACCACTTATGAGAGCTTACCTGTGGGCTTCTTGCTGGTTAAGCAGATCTACTATGTCCCCTTTGGTCTAATTAAATAATCTAAGAGGTTGAGAGTCCTGCGGTCGACAAATTCTAGGCTGATGTGTATTTATATTGTTAATGTGTATTTATATTGTTATTCTGTGTTATTAATAAAGAAAAAAAAAAACAGATTGGCTAAGTTCTGGACAACACTGAGCATGGGTTTGCATTGTTTGGTGGTAAATGAAAGTTTTAGTGGAATTTTAGTTGCTAAATAATAACTGAATTTTGTAGGTTACCCTAAATGATGTCTCCTTAAAAGTAATTTAAAGTATCATCTGGAAAATTGTAATCTGAATTTGGTGAGAATCTTTTAGGTGCTTGCAGTTCTCTGGAACTGCTGATATTTTGCCATTTGTAATCCCAACAGATTTGTACAACAGAGACTATATGTGCAATCTTTCATGCACTGCAAAAATCCCAGAGGAACGCTCATCCATCTGGAATTTCAGTGACCTCTGAGTCTTCTCATCTTGTTACTGGGCACTTCTGGAAACAGAGTGTCTGTGGATAGGATTCCTGTTGCTAAAAGAGGAAAAGAACCTTTACCTCTATGTTTTTTTGAGTTTGGTGCTTGACAATGCAAAGTTTAGCCCAAAGTCAATATTCACTTTATGTATTTAGAATTGTCAAAATACAGTGGAGTTCTGAGATTGACTCTTATAAGAATTTGTGAAATTAAATGTCTTTACTAATTACTGGAAGAATTATCACATCTTCTCTGTCCTACACTGCCTTCCATCATTTACGATCTCCTCGAAAATCTCTTCTAATGTATTTTTACTCCATGGGGTTGAAGATCTTTTAACAAAGGACTGATTCTTTTTTGTGGATATATAATAAAATGGGCTTTATGAAAATGGACTACACTGACTATAAAGTATCTTAAACTTACCAGACAGACTGCTTTCTCTGAGATGCTTTTCTTGAGCAGGGACATGTTATGCATGACAAAAACATATTCGAAGAGAAATTCTTACAAGAAATGAAGAATTCTCTACAAGGTCTTTTAAAATAATAAGCTACATAATGGTAAGTGCAGCCACTGGACATGCACTGAGTCATTTGACCTTATGCATATGCTAACCTACAACACTGGAGCAAAAGACATTGTGGAAGCATTTACATGTGCTATGAGAGAAGTCTTGCACTCGGAAGTCAAAAAGTGTAGGCTTCCTGAAGGGAAAATATTTCCTTTGTCAGACAAACCATTTAAATGGAAAGTAGTCTAACTGGAACATGAGAAAGTTTTTCCTTATTCAGAAATGTAGCCCTTTTATAAAAACCCAACAATGTAAACCTGCAAATGTGAAAAATAATAATACATCTTTATCACTTCACCCAGGTCTTCTCTCTGGCAATGTATAGACATTGTGAGACACAGCTGAGAAATCAAAGCTGAATCAGTTACATTTGCTTTCTGCAATTGTAAAATTAAAATTCTTCAGGATCACAAAAGAGAGTGAATTGCATATCTCTCACCAAATAAGAAGTATTAACAGAAAAGGTCTCAGGAGGGAGTGTTGATCAACACACATGAATTCAGGGAAGTTTTGATTTAAGTAATGAATACTGACTTCTTCCAAGGACAAGACTTAATATGAAAAAAATCAAGTTTTCTAAAATTGTTATTTTCTTTGTCTTTACCCTCTAACTTTATTAAGTTATCTCAAAAACTTAGTTTCCTTCCATGTTCTGTCTTCGGCCATCACTTCTGCTGTTCAGGATCTGCCACCTCTGCAAGGAGTTCTGTGTTGTAGATGGCCAATAAAACCAGTCGTCAGTGGAATATGCTACAGTGAAGCTTAAGGAAATCACTTTCTTATGTACTGAGATCCCAGACTATTCAAGGCTTTGTAAATGTGACAAAAACCAACTTGAACTGCAGCCAGAAAGGAGCTGAGACCAAATGTGGAACATGATGCAATGAACTTACAGCAATGTGTCCAGTTTAATTGATATTATTTCTACATGAAAATTCTGCTACAAAATGGGCAGATACTTTTTCTTCTGGAATTCGGGTGTTCTGTGGATTGTCCAAACACTGATGTAAGCCTGTATCTTTTTTTTTTTTCCTTGCTCTTTGCCATTGTTACAAAAAAATTAACAATCTATCTCAAGCAATAAGCAAGAGGACAGTCTCCAAATCCAGTTCTCATGTCACTCCAGTAACCCATAACAGTCCCTGTGGATAGGAAGCAGTTAGACATACTTGGTTATCCCTGGAGATACATCCCAATGTTAAGCAGATGCAGTCAAGCTTTTGAGTTTTCTAGTACAGCTGAGAGCCTGGAATTTTAATGTATTCCTAATTAGGTCCCTGGCTTCAAATGACTTTCCTCTTAGACAATCTAGAATATATTTCTCATAGGCAATTGTATCTCCTTAGACATATGTTCCTAACAAGCATGAGATACAAGGAAAGATTGGGTGGCTTCATCCAGACGTGTGGAATGCATATTGACCAGATTTATAGATGAGGTACTATTTCATCATCAAACTTCTAAGTACTTTTTCTTATTTGTTGCTAGAGAGGATCACTGGACAAAACCTTTTAATATAGATGCCATCAGCCCAGGTTGGAGAGGTGTGACTGAGAGTTTCAGATTATAACCCAGTGATGCTCAGCAGCCTGACATTCGCACGTGGTAGAGGCCCTAGAGGCACTCGTTTAGATCTTAGCAAGTTGGAAAATGTGTCTGTTTAGGGGTGGCAATGGATTATCATTAATTTACTGTATTCAATCCCATTATATATTTTTATATTACCAATATAGTTTAGGAGAGAAGCAGGTGATTTAAGACGTGCCTGTAGTTTAAGTAAATCTGGCTAAATAATATCCAAGTTAGTGGTTTGAAGGCTTTTTTTTTTTATAGTCATTAGGAGCTAGGGTTATTGATAGGTGACAAAGCCAGTCTTTAAATAAATGTCATCTTGTTATGTGTGTTACAGGAAAGTAGAGCAATGAGATATAGGATGCTAACAGGAAAGAAGGTATTTTTCATATGCTGGCTGATTTACAATTAGTCATTGCCTAAAAATACTGCAGGTTGAGTTACATCAGTCTGTCAGATCAGGTAGATAAATGTTTGCTTTAGTAAATCTAATCTGTTGAAGCTGAGATTGAAAAGCAAGCATGGTATCAATAGTGTAGCAATTACCAGGCTCAGATAGGTGTAAACGCAGGTGATTGCAGCAGCCATAAAGCAAGGTTCAAACTGCTCATCCTTCAGAACAAACTTGCAAAATGACCACAGTTCTAGCCCACGGGCTTAGATGCTCTGTGATGCATCGGTGGGTCTTTGACAATTTTCTGGAGAGCTCTAGATTGGTCTTTTATTGTAAAGGTGCTTAAAAACAGTGAAGTCCCTTCTGAAAACATGCACACAACTTTTACTTGTCTATTTTATATGAACATTCCTAGATTTTCATATTACTGAAAATCCCACAAGCAACCATCTCTGGTGAAAATGTCCTGCATGAAAACAGCTGCTAAAATAGAGACTGATTTAACAGCAAACTCTGGACAAACAATATCGATTCCTGTAAACTTAGAAGCCTGTGGGCATTTGCCTTTTAGATGGCGTATTTGTTTTAGCAATATGTATGTACTGCAGATAACCCACGGCATATCATGTTTAAAGTATTCATTTTACATTTGCTTTCATGGAAATTAATCATAAATGTACTCATTTACATGTACTTATTCAAAAAGGTCAGAAACTTTTTAATTCTTCTGTTCTGTTACTTACATGCACAGAATTACAACAGTTATAAATAGAAAATACCAGTCAGGGCATGTTTATCCTGCTACAAATGTGGAATCTCCTTCTCCTACACAGTGTATTTGCTAATGTTGTTTTATCTGTTTTTAAGAACTTTCCAATTTCTTACACTTTATTGAGCTTGACATATCATATTTAACTGACGTTCTGGAAACTAACAGCTCTCTCTGCTTTTATCTCATTAATTCCTTCATTTGCAGTTTCAGGTAATTACTTCCAGTTGTTTCCATTTATAGAACTCAGAAAAATTCCTCTCCTGTATTTTTTGATCTTTGAAATGTTTTGGGAAATAACATGTTCTAGTATAAAATACAAAGCTAATAACCTCCAATAGGTTGCTCATTTGTCCCTGAAAACATACTTGTTTTTTCTATTACAAGTTTCTATACAACTGACTTTTTCCTAAATGTTGTGTGGATATTCTTCCTCATTTTTCTACTTCTTCTGCTCTTTTTCTCACTGATTAAGTTGAAAAGCCAGCAGGGATTAACAGCTGACTCCTTTCAAGAGGTAAGATGTCAGGGTTTGGATAAAAATAAGGGTTCCAAAGAATGGAAATATGACTACCCATTAATAGAAAGGAAATCTGAATTCAGAGTCATCTGACATCTCAATGATTTTTGTCAGAGCTAGACAGAGTTCAGATGGTTTGCTGATCTCTGTGGGACATTCTGCATAATCTGCTATAAATTATGGAAAATAATTACAAAGTAGACAGGAAATTGCGTAAATTGAGTTATTCCAAGCTCAGCAGATTGTGGAGCAGCAGGTCCAGAAATACTAGAATCACAGGGTAATGGGATTATAGGCTTTGATTAATTTCAGTAAAACATCATTGCTACTCTTTTGAACAGTCCTTTTCAAGGGGAGCTGCCATGCAAAATACCACCAGAAAATATGAATTAAAGCAGTATCTTTGTATGAGTGATTGTTGCCATTAAGAGCTAGTAACAACCAGAGAGTATGAATTAAAGCAGTATCTTTGTATGAGTGAGTGTTGCCATTAAGAGCTAGTATTCAGAATTTACTATAGGAGAGCTGGTAAATCCAGGTTAGGGACTCCATGACTGTCCCAAGTGGCTGTTACCATATGATCTTAAAACTTGTTTTGTCTTCTTCATTAGTCGTGTGTGAATCTGAAATCATTGGACAGCTTGAGCATAAAACCTTAACAAAGTTAATGCCACAGAATCCATCTTTTTCTCTATGTTTCAGTCTTCATTTTGAAAAACAGTTTTTCTGCTAACCTTGCTTTTTAGTCTTGTTCTTCTTTGGCCAAATTTGATTTTGAGCCTATTAGCTACGACAGTGTCCTGTTGAATATCAGTCATAGGGAAGGGAATCTGTCATGCACAGCATAGGAAACTGTTTAAAGGATAATAGCGTCTTTTGCTTCTGTGTATAAGCTGACTGTCAAAGTGGAAAAGAAATGTTGCCCTTATGGGTACCATTGCATAATTGCTTATTGCATTATGAGGATTTGCACCTTCCTCTGAGATATAGTAAAGACGGAATACCAGGTTTGATGGACCAGTAGTCTGATCTGCCATGACAACTCTTTATGTTCTGATACATGTGACCTGTCAGTGTCTATACTGAAAAGATAAAAAATTAAGCTATTGGTGAGTGAAGACTAAGGCACATGGAAAGAGATTTCTAAAGGAACGGTTTTCAGTTGTCGGTATGCAGTGAACCACCAATGTGGAAGTGAAGCAATACATGGCAGCAATCTTTGTAGAACAATTTACCATAACCACTAGAGTTCAGTTATTTATTTCTATTTACTTAGTTATATGAGAAAGCACTGCTATATGAAATTAAGATAAGGCAGCTTTTTAGGGAGGCAAAACTTCAACTGGAAAACTGTTTGGAGTTGGAGTAATTCACAGATTAGCTGCAGTTATGCAATTGGTAAAAATTTCTCAGTACTTCATAGAAAAATATTTAGAATCCAGAAAAATTGATTGGCAGGTCCTTAATAATGCATTTCGTGAGGCAAATGCATATAGATACATATGGAATTTAGTCATGTAGGTGGTGCCTGGTGGACATGACTGTTTTTCTTTAGGAATTGTTACAGGTCTTTCTTTGTAACTGGAATGTAGTTGCGTAAATGTATGCGTAGATGACATATATTTGAAGAGCTCAGCTCTGTGAGATTCTGAGTGCTGTAAGGTCCTGTCAACTCTTAAAACAGAGTTTTACAAAAGCTCTATAGGATTTGCATCAGCTGTATTGTACTGTCTGGATAAAAACATGTATTTTGTGTAAGAGCCTGCCTCTCCCGACAAAAAGGAAATGACTCCATGTCTTTATTTGGCTATATTATTTCTTATTTACAGATCTAAGTTGAATCCATCTCCAGCATTTAAAACTGAGAATATTAAACAAAAGACATCACTGTTGTAGCTGATTTTACTTTTGAAGTGATCCATTTTTGTGATGAAAGGAACAAAATAAATCCAGCATCAGATACCACATTCCTGAAGGACTGGCAGCTCCTGCTAACTACATGATTTGAGGAGGAATGAGGCATCAGCAGAAATAAGTCACTGAAAAATATTGCAAATGCAAGGACTGAGGAATAGTGAATCATGTGTAGGGCATTGCACTGCTGCCCACTTTTCAGAAACCAAAGAGGTTCTAATTTGTCACAAGAGGTATCCATCAGATACCTCCTGTTTGATGTGACACTCTGTTATTTCCTTTTGCATTGTAGTTGCTTCAGTCAAACTGTTCATGCTATGCCCTGTCATATTGTCCAATCATGACTTCAGAGACTTCATAAATGCAACATGCAACTGCCTTTTCGGGAAAGACTACATACAGCGAATATTGCTTAAGAGGAGGATTTGATTTTAACTTGTTCTAGCGGATATTTGGCTGGATTAAGAAAAAAAAAAAGATAGTTCTGTTCTGTCATAGAGAATATTATCATATTCCTTACAGGCACGTACATTTAAAATGATAGTAAATGAGGCAGTTTTACAATATTTGTTTTAAAATGAATGGTTTTACACATTATAAATGCTTTAGGGACATGAATAATACATAGCAGGTGCTATCGAGGAATCTGACCTGATTGCTTTTATTCTTTCTAGGTTTTTTTCATCATTTAAATTAAGGAAAAAAATATTTTCATGTACTGTTACATCTTTTTTAATATCCTTAATCTTTTTTATCACTTTACAAAGACACAGTAAAACTGCTGTTACAGAAGTACATGTGCATAGCATGTTGTTGCCTGGATTTGGCACAACAGGATTAATTGTCTGGGGCTGAATACTGACGCACCTTAGATTTTAGAATAATGGAATTCAATGCTTAAGTCTTCCACAGGAATTATGTATGTGACCTTTGTCAAGTCAGCTTGGCCCTGGTCCAGCAAAAAATTATACATGTGCAATGAGAAACTAATGTTTAAATACTTAAAGGTACAATTGCACTGTGCCTCTGTTTCTCTCTTCCTCTTAGTTTTTTATAGTTTAGACAGTAAAAGCCCAAAAGACCTTTCAGAGTGTATAATCTATATCTAGCACAACAGAGTTCCTGGTCCGTGCTGATTTCAAGGAAATGCTATTCCACATCCTGCGCACTGCACTCCCGTTGACCCTAATGGAAATGTTTGCATGAATAATTTGAGCTCTTTGTATATATTCACATAGGAAAATAGTATTGCCCTGGGAAAAAAGAATGGGTCCTCCTTTCCTTGCCGGATACGCCTTCTTCATTGTGGTAGGTTTGATCTCTCAGTGTAGCTTTTTATTCTCTGACCTCAGTGTCAAAAAGCTTCTTTTTTGTTGTTGGGATTTCTTTAGCTTGTTCCCAGATGTCTGATGCAACCAATGGCACTAAAAGGAATCAAATAAAGAAATTTAGAATTCTATTAGAAGCCCCAGAAACAATTCCCTGAGCTGTCCGTTGGCTTAAATAACTGTGTAAATAACTGCAATAATTTGCCAAAAGACATCTAATGGACTGTTTTAGAAGTATAATCAGCTATGGCAGAAGTGTCTTTTTTGTTTGGTTTTTCCTGCCTCATTATCTCAACAAATACATTGTTTTAGTGCTTTCTTGTATTATGGATGTATGCGCAGTTCAGACCTCTGTAAACCTTAGAGTATCAGTTATTAAAGAATGAGTGAATGAGAACCCTGACAACTTTCATGTTTTTCCTTCACATGCTGGAAGCAGTGACGTGCTGTCCTTGAAAGCATACATGGCATGTAAATTAGTATGACAACTTCTCTGGAAAGCAAGATTCTTTTAGTCAACTGAAAGTGCATGTGGCTCCTTCTCTTCTTTGTCCACAGTTTGAAAGCTTTGGCTATGGCTTTGGAGGTGTACAGGGTCTGGCTGGGACCAAGTTAATTTTCGTCACAGCATCCGGTATGGTGCTGTGTTTTGGATCCGTGGGTAAAGCAGTGTTGATAGCACACCACTGTCTGGTTATTGCTGGGCAGTCCTTGCACAGCGGCAAGGCTTTCTCTTCTTCCCACTCTGTTCCCTCAGCAAGTTGGCTGGGAGTGCGCAAGAATTTGGGAGGGAACACAACCTGGACAGCTGACCCAAAATGACCAAAGGGGTACTGCATATCAGATAACATCATGCTCAGCAATAAAAAATAAGGGAAGGGGGGTTTTGTGGTGGTGGCCATTGCTCAGAGAGTGGCTGGGGATCTGTGTATCTGACGGAAGTGGTGAGTGTTGGCCTTTGCATTACTTGTTTCATGTTTTTTCTTCCGCTTTCTTTGACTTATTAAACTGACTTTATCTGGACCTGTGAGTTTTCTCACTTCAGCTCTTCCTAATCTCTCCCCCATCCTGTTGCTGGGGCAAGTGAGCGAGCAGCAGCGTGGTGCAGCTGCTGGCCAGGGTCAACCCACCACAAAAATGAAGGGGTGGGAATAGGGAAGAAAAGGACTGGGGAAGAAAAAGAGGGCCTTCATCATTAAAAAATTTTAGTCTCTGTCTACTGTGCAGAAATATCTATGTGGATAGTCTACCATTACAAAACATCAGAAGCTCTTGATTCTATTACTGTATTATTTAGCAGAATAACTTCTTAAAAAATCTTGTTAATGTGCAGGAAACCACCATTTTTGTGGTTTGGGTTCTGGCAAATGTCTTCCGCAAAAAGCGCTAGTATCTTAAAGTAAGAAAAGTATATGAACACCATAGTTGCAGACCAGGAAAAGGCTTGAGATAGAGCATGTTATACTTACATAAACTTACATGGTAGATAATTTTAAAACTGGTATTAGTGTAAGAAATATAAACAGACTTGAGGAACAGCCTAAAGGACCACATTTAGTATTAAAAAGAGGTTATGCTGATAGAAGAAATATAATACTGGAGAAGGAATAATAACAAAGCTCCTCAGTTGAGGTAGTTACCAGTTTTATCTTATGTTTTTGCTGTGAACTAAGGGATAAAACGATGCCCCAAAGATGGAAAAGATAGAAGTCCCCAAAGGGACTAGCAAATGTATGAGAAGAGCTAAACTACCTTGCTTGTAGAAATGGATTTCAATTTAGCGATACAAAATGCAAAGTCCTAATTTAGGTAGATAAAAACAAGAATGTTTGCTATCAACTGGGCCATTACCTGTTCAAAATGCCAGTAGCAGAAAAGGCTCAAATATTAGTAATGATATGACAGACCTGACTGTATGATGCAGCCATGAAAAAAAGATCTTTAATGAGCTGGGTGGGTAGAAATGAGGATGCATGGATCCATCCTATAAGGTCGACAATACTATATACTGTTCTCCCTATGTACAGGAGAAGGATTAATTAATCCTGGAACATAAGCCAGAAAAAAACTACAAAGGCAAACAGTGAAGGATGAAGTATTTTTATCCTAAAGAAAGAAGGCATAAGATAACTTGGTTTGTTTAGCTTAACAAGCTAAGGCTTAGAGGAAATGCAGTTCCAGCATACAGATGTATGGGTTGAAAAACACCAGAGAGTGAAAACAACCATTTACCCAAAAGGAAAATTTGACATAAGAACAAATTGGGTTATAATTACATTTAGGCAGGAACTCAAAAGTTTCTAAATGTCAGATGTCTGAGTTTCTGAAATGTCCTTTCAGGAAAAGTAATGGGAGTAAAAATCCCTCTCTCCCCAACTAGTTTTGGGGATGTTCTTTAATCAGTTTAGGAAGGGGATTGTGTGACATAGCTGGCTGATAGTGGGGGCTGAATTTTTTAATTTAGGAAGTCTATTCTAGGATCTTGTCATATGTATTGATGGTTTCTTCTGGCTGCTGGCAGCGGGGAAGTACACTGTATTAGCTGTATGGCAGGTATTTATATTGTCCAACAGAGAGCTGTCATACTGTCAACATTGCCTGTAACGAAACCACTCATCACTTAGAAGGCTCAGAAATGGCAATTGTAATTGTTATAACTCAATATTCAATTCCACTGCTGGGAAGTATGCCTTATCTTTAATACTGAGCATTTGGAAGCTTTTAGCCTAATCAACAGGCTAAGAAAAGTGTCATTTCTTTTTCAGTTTTTCCATTTTTTTGGCCTATTGGGTATTTCATCTTTAAAAGAGTCTGAGAGACACAACAGGAGATGTGAAGCCCATATAACCAAGAAAGCAACTGCAGCTTTTCCATTTAGTGTTTTAGTCAGACTTGAAAGCTGCAGTCCATCTTAGAAAGCCCAGGATAAGTGCACAATGGCTGAGGAACCCTTTTTTTTTTTTATTTTTATGTCGTAGACTCTTCCCTGCAGCACCACTTCTTAGTAATGTTCCCAAAGCAACATCCACTTAAATATACAGAGAGAAATTTACCTTAAAATACCTAAAAATCCAAAGTGACTAAACACAAATGCTCTTGACTTACTCTATTACATCTGTTTACTAAGTTCAGTTATTTTTGCGGAATGCCTTTTAGAGGGCAGCCAATGCTAGGTGTCTTCAACATGAAGGAGGGTGTTCCACAATTGACAGTATGTTTGGGCTAAGGTCTCAGTCAAGTAGCACTTTGAATCTTTGAATATCCTTAGAAATTATCATCTCATCTATTATCTATCTATAAGTTATGTAGAGGAATCAGGGCAAAACTTATGAGTGACTAGGCAAGGAAATTGTGTTTTCTCAGTTCTTTCTCCTCTCTATAAAAAAATTTAGCAGAACCTTTTTTCTTTTCTATTAAGATGTTCTGAGTAGAAGCACAGTCCACTGTCCTAAAGTGGTTTGTAAAAAGTGGAGCATGTATCTGAGGATATAAAATGCATTGTCTTTGTAGGTGCTTGTCATGAGAATTTACAATTTTTTCATCTGCTGGTTTTCCCCACCAAGCAATCCCCTATTATCAGAGCAAATTCTTTTGCTCTTTATTTATGTTAAACATTTGGATGTCTCATCCACTGGGGTAACTTGCTTATTAGGTTAAGTTGCTAATGGCAACTTTTCTTGGGTTGAGGGAGAGATTTTTTTTTTTTAAATAAGTAGGTTAATTTAAATAAGTGGTGTACTATTGATAAAGGGAGAAAGAACAGTTAACAAGTACATAGACTGGTGAGGTTATTTAAAATACAAGCTTTATTGTAAATAAGAAAATACTATCAGTGGCTGTAGTCAGGAAGCACAATGCTGAACGGACAGGAAAAATTGACTTGTAAATAGGTCTTTGGGAGGTTATAACTCAAGTTACATATATTATTCATGTAGTAATAAAGCCTGGAATCTTCATTTCGAGATAAATATTTCATTGTGCAAGGGACTGCACAGGTAAAATACAGGGGGGGTGTCCTCTTTCCCAACAACTGTTCAATCTAATGAGAAAATGTGTACAACAAAGAAACAATGGGACTGCATCGTAACAATGAGCATTTTGAAGTCATAGTTTAAGGTTTCTGAAGACAAGATGGTAGCTTTGGAATTCTAGTTTCTGCATTTCAGCATTTCATGTGTCCCGTTAGTGATGCATGTCTTTATTTTATAGGAACTAAACAAAATGTACCTCAAAGGATGGGCAGGTGCCAGCATGATGGGAGTTTACAGGTAGGTCAGCTGCAGAATTCCTATTCCTTTTAGGTCAGATTTGTTAGATGATCAAAGTCCACATCTATTGGCTTTGATTTAGTTCAATATTTAGCATTCATTTACAGGGGTCATCTTTTTTTTCTGAGTCTTTCTAATACCAGGGAGCAGCTGATACAGTGAGAGTCAGATGTGCGGTGACCCTGCAGAGTCTGATTCACCTGCTCATAGCCTGCTCTCTCAATGATTTGCATGGATATTCTGCTAAAACATACACTGAGATAATCTGGAAGCCAAATAACTTAATCCTTGTCATTCATTTTGTGGCCTGCTGGATGTTAAAAGGACAGGGAAAAATAAGAATGAAAGGAGGTAAAAGCTCTGGTTTTGGTTGCTTGTTTTCATTCCTTTCAGCTGCTGTTACAAGTACCTTATTATTCAGCCCAGGCAGCAGGGACTTGTAATTTAGGGCACATAACAATGGACAATAGATAATCTACATAAGAAGCACAGGGCATCACTGAGAGTAGGTTCTAGAGATACTAATTAATACAGAAAAAATTACAAAGAAGTAGACCACTATCTCAGCTTTGCCTCAAGTTTCTCATAGGAAAGGCATGTCAATAACCCATCACCATCTCTTTCTATTAGAGGATTTTAATGATATCTTTGGGTTATAATTTGAAAATATAAACAGAGAAGCTATATCCTCTCTTTCACTGGTCTATGGGAATGGTTCAGGCGAGTTACTTAATTATTTACATTTGAGGAAGCAAGACTGCAATCCCTCTGTCCTCTGTTAGTAGTAGTGGAGGCTGGGGAAGGGTGAATGCAGTTCACAGTACAGCGTGGCATTAATGCACTCCTTTTATTGAATGTCTTAAGATGCAGGGATTATTGGGCAGGAAAATGAACTCCTCTCTTGATTGCTGCACTTAAGTGTTTCTCTGGGGCACTCATTACACTAGAAAATACAAACTATAATCCAAGAAATACAGTGATATAAATAAATACCTGAAGAAAAGTTTTGCTGCTGTTGTCTGCACATAGTGCTATTATCCATAAACAGAGGAGGCAAATGGAGAATGCATGGGTGAAATACTTTGTGGTTATTCAGTTTTAGTACCATGTATGCCTATCTATTCCCAATCTTTGCCGTGATAATTGCAAGGAGTTACTGTGAATGAATCACCAATTATTAGGTAAGACTGGATGTGACCAGGGTAGGGAGCAACGTTAAATACTGGTTTGTATCAGGTGTTTGATGGCAGTATAAGACCATGACAAGAAAAAGGCATGTTTTTTTTTTCCTTAAAACAAGACACAAAGATAGTTGATACAAGGGCATTGCATTAATTACTCAAGTGCCATAGTACCATAAGTTCCCATTTAAAGAGCTCTTGCTTCCACTTGTATGATACATAGCTGGCAGTTGTTAATCAACTCTTGCAGATAAGAAGTTATTTTGTGCTTTTCACTTTTTGGTTTTTTTCAAGAAAAGGCATAACCACATGACCTCCAAGAAGTTTATTTTGCTATGCTGATGGCTCATACAATGCTGCAAATTGTTGTATTTACCAAAGCATCTCTGGCCTCAGTATCTGTGGGCTCCTGTCACTGACTGGCTGCATGAAATACACTGGGGAGATAACATCAGACTTTCTTTTGTTGTTTCTAATTTGGCTTATGTGTACTTCGAAATGTCCTGTGACATTTATACCTACTCACAACTGTAAAAGTTGTTTTCAGCTATATCAGAAATGCTGGTTTAAGTAGGATTGGCATAAAGCCTTTTGGATACAGTCTTTTGAAACTACTTCCAAGGTTTTTCCTGTAACAAACAAAGAATAGAGCAAACAACTTCCAAGTGCTCTAAATGTAGCAAGACCATCTGTTGACTTCAGAAATGAGCTTAGTAATCGTAATGTCTTTTCTGCTATATGTCCTGGAACAAGAGAATGCTTAAATTGCTTTTCCTTTTTCTTTTTCTTTTTCCCTTTTTTTAAGCAATTTGAAGTGATTTCTAATACCTGTATTTTGGATTTGAATGCATGTCAAGGGGCACTTCTGCCTGTCATTTTAGCTGTGTCTAGAAAAGGACATAGAGATTGGAAAAGGGGTTGATGGGTAGAGGGAGGGGAAGAGCAAGATTACAGTGTCACTATTCTGGTCCGTAAAAATCTCCAGTCACTGACTATTTCTTGTCTGCCTCTCTCCTGGTAAATGTCACTGTGCAGACACTGAGCAGACAGTTAGAATGCTTAGTAGTTTATTTTGAGTTAATGGCCTGGTGGAAGTCGAAACTGTGCAACATGATTAAGAAACCTATTTTTCTTTGCAGAAGCATCAATTATTCACAACATAGTCCCACCTTAGGAAAAGAGGAAGAGAAATGCACTCAATTTATGGGAAGCTCCTATACACAGTTGCCAGGAACAAGGAGGGAAAGCAAAACAAGTACAACCCCTATTTGCAGAAGTGTGTTTTGGCTTACCTTCTTTATCAGAAGGACTGTAGCTCCATACAGTGTTGATTTACACCATACATTTGAAAAGGAAACCTGAGAGAGTAGGTATACATTTTTTTTTGGCCAAATGTCACAAAACAGTGTTGATAAGAGACTTGGGAAAAAATTCCTACAGACATCCCATCATCCTGAAAGCAATGAAATATCAATGAGGATAGTGCAGTAGAAACCATGGCTTGAGAGGAAAAAGAATCTTTCATTCAAAGCCCATAAGATCTCTTCACTATTAAAATTCAGCACACTTTCAGAAAACAAACTGAAGGAGGAATCAAGTAGAGTTTTATGACTTAGTAACTTTTACAAGTCTCTTTAAAGCTCTCCATTATTATTCACTCTTCAAAGACAGTCTATGGCATTACAGAATATCAAAGGAGCAGTCTGAAAAAAGGAAGCCTTGAGAACCAATTATGAGAAAGCGATAGTACAAAACGCCTTTATCAGTTAGCTTATCAAGACTCTGATACAAGGATTGATTTGGAGAGGAGCGGCATGCCTTCACGACATTCACTGATGATAAGTCACCTGTCAGAAGTCCTTGGGGAACATACATGTAACTAAAATTAGTACACACATCCTAGTACAAACAACGTCTATGGCTCATGTTGGCGGAAAACAGTGTACTTACATTGCTACATCTTCAGAATAAGTTGGGGTAAGTAATACCTGGCTGCCTACCCTGGAGTTCCTGGTTGCCCTTGAATAATACCTTGTAATTTACCCAGCACAAGAAGTCCCTAAAGGGACTACATGGTGTCTTCCTACTTCTCCCCTTTTGGGGGCTAAAGCTCTGCTTGCAAAATTCTTGTGGGATATGATTTTACTTTCAGTTTTTACCAATTTCATTTAGTGTATGTGCTTTACTGTAATGTTCTAAGGTTTCAATTGAAAATGTGTTTATTCCCTTGCCCCTCCTCCCTGCTTCATCGCCCCTTGCTATAGATGTGTTTGTGTCTGGGAAGCAGGGATTGGTCAGTATTGTGGGAGGTGTTTGTGTCATGGTGGACTTATTTAAAGGAAAGCTTCTCTTGCCATCTTCTCTAAAGATGCCTGGACTCTGAAATCATCTAATCTCTGCAATATTCATAGCAGATCCTTCTGACTAACCATGATCTATCCTTAGCTCTTATGTATGTCACTCTGACCTCTGAAAACAGTATTATAAGAAGTCAGCCAAGTGTAATAACTTTAATGGAAAGTTTTTAATAGTAAGAGGAGCAAGGTAAGAGTATGCATGTGCATGTATGTGTTGTGGGAGACATGGATCAAAGGAATTAAGTCGTATCCAGTCCCCTATCATGAAAAGGAAACTCTGCATGACTTGGGAGCTACCTTCCAACCCTTTCCATATTCCTAGTTTGAACGGCAGCTTCATATTGCAGTTCTTTTATTAAAACAAACATTGGCATAAGATTATATTTTTTTAGCACTAACACATTAACAACAATCATGGTAGCAGCTTCGTCAGGTGTATGTAGAAGTCTTGTTGCAGAAAGAGTCAGTATATGCAGTTTGCTGTGGTGACTGACAAATGGATTGGCTAAAGCAAGAAAGAATATGTGACTTAGACTTTTATGGCTAAAAGCCATTAACATCCGCTGTTCTGCTGTGTGGCAGGGAAGGAAGGAACAAGATGAGATTGGCCCCATTGCGTACCAGTAGCAAAGCCAATTGTTGGGCTGTGGGATATAAGTTCCCTGAGAAGTTTTGTCCCTAGGATCAGAGCTAAGACCCTTGGAATGCTTCTAGGTGAGCGTGGCTCAGCTCGTGGCCTGTGCGATGCTTTCATCTGGTTTACCACCGCTTCGCTGGAGGAGACAGGGGGCAGCAGTTCAAGGGATGAGGGTAGCCCACATGGCTGAATCTGCCCTCCTGTGCCTGCCACAGAGAGACAGGCAGTGGCGGCTGTTGTTGTTCTAAAGGTAGGGTACTGCCGAGTTCAACCCTGACTCTCTGGGTGAGGCTGTGGCAGGAACAGGAGGGTGCATTTGGCGATCAGTGCTAGGAGGGCTGGGGAGGCAGTGGATCAGGAGTGGGAGTGGGTTTGGTGGAGCTCAGAGACAGACGTGTCTGCACATAGGTAGGTGGCAAGAGGAGAGTCTTCCTTCCCAAAGCCTTAGTCTGGCCACAGTAGAGCTGAAAGTTGGAATGCTCTCTGCAGTATCCTGCCAAATGTGCCTGAGGAGACAGTGTCATTTTCCTCCTCTTCTTGCACCACATGTGCCTGCCAGACCAACAATCCTTACAAGTAAAAAGAAGTTCCAGGAGGTAAGTCTTGAACGAACTTTGACTTCATATGGCCACTGGTTAAGTGAAGGCAATGGATGCTGTCCCTCTGTGCACAACCTATATGAAATCGGTGGGAATCAAGGATTTGACTCTGCGTGATTGATTTTCCATGCTTCTTCCTTTACTACAGTGTGGCCAGGCTAGGAGACTCAGCTGCCGGAATGGTTTATGGGAGGAAGAGCCTGCACCACTTATAGATCTCTCTCCCTTGGCTTCTGAGAATCATTTTTGTTGTCCTGCTTTGCTCTGCTTGTACTTGCTAAATGCCAGACTAATTGTAAGAGGAGGCTGTTACACTGAGACGTGCATTTGAGTGATTCAGTGTGGATTTGCTAAGAAGTTCTTGTGGAAGCCATGCACATCCTGAAGCTATAAATTGAGGTGTATAATAACAGTTGTTGTTAATTAAAAATATGAATCCAAGACAGAAATGAAAACTTCTCCTCTTCCATTTGCAGTCTTGATTGGGAAACTAAAAATGCTGAAAAAGAGAAGATATTAATTGTTTTCTATACAACAACAGGAAGAAATTATTATTTTTTTTTAAAATGCAAGGCCTCTGGCTATTTGACACAATTATTTGGTTTTTTTCCCTTAATATTTCCCAGATATTTCTAAAGCTTTGAACAAAGGTTTGATTGCAGGTAAGTTTCAATAATAGCTCTGCATATTATGAACAGCAACATCAGGCACTAGTCAAATAAAAAATACAAAGCTCTCCATCTATTTTAGACTTACACAGTGTTATTAACATGATCAGTCCTAATCCTTCACTGTGTGTGCACACAGATTGTATACTGTTACATTTATCAACTAGCATCAGAGAAGGGCTAAATGCACAATGAGACACTCTGCTACTTGTAGCAACTTCAATCTTTTTTAAAGTGTATTATAAGGGATTTGAAAGGCTTGGTCTTTAGACTGAGAAAGGAAAGAATTAAAATTATCTTTTGTTTCTCCCCTCTTTTTTCCCCTCTCTTCTCTCTGCCTCTTTCCAAGGATTTATATTCAGATTGGAACCATAAGTGGTTTCTTTCTGCCCTCAGATCACTCTGCCCTAGAAATAACACGGCAACTCGCTAAAGCCTAAGATAAAGTGTTTGCATTCAATAATGCTATAAATTAGTGATTTATGATAATAATAAAGAATAGTTCTCAGATATAATAAAAAACATTGCCCTGGCACAACACCTGCTTCCCTCTTTGAAAAACAGTGAAACTAAGTCCTTTTGCTTTGTGATTGTTTTTTAGTTAAACTGAAATTGTTATAGTTGTTTATTTCATGACCAGAATGTTTCAATCTGGTGGGTGATTCATACCACTAACAAAGCAGACAAGTATTAACTTTGTGATTACTCCCTAACTTATTAAATAATTTAGCAGTAGTTTTATTAGCTTTATAAATTAAATAGTAACAGTGCCTTCTGCAAATAGCAAAATCTCTTTGAATTGCCTTTGGGAATATTTCCTAAATGTTTATCTGAGTTAGTCTTTCCATAACAAAAAATGTTTTTTTACTTGTAACCAGCTGCGGCATAAAGTAATACTGAAAGCTGCTTCTGATGTTTCCCAAGATTGTTTATATACCAACCACTGAAAAGAAATCAATCCTTTTGTGTCTATGTCAAAAACCTATTTTATATTTTACATGATAAAGATATACATGACTGTGTCACATTGTTCTAGGATTCAAAGAGAGTCATCTCTCTCTCATATTTCCAAAGGGAAAGTTTTATCTGATGATTTAAATAGAAGTACTGTGTTTTCTTTTAAGCTCTTGGTCACCGAGGCATTAAAAGTAAGCATTTGAACAGTTCCCGTAACTTTTATGTGCACAACAGACTTAATTGTCTTATGGAGTAATTTCACAGTATTCATTTTCCTATGCATTAACAATGCATGTAACACATATTTAAGCTTTGTTGTTTGTCTCTTCTGCTGCTGCGGCAATATATGGCACGATTTTTCATTCCACCAAATCAAAACAAAGTTTACTGGAACACTGGCAGTGAAACCTAAATTTTCCAAGATCAGTAGCTCTACGGCAGACCTGCCAGCTAAACTGCTTCAGGCTTGGCAACCCTGAGAATCCAAGCAGGCGGTTTTTCCAGAGATCTCAGGATTTGCATTGGGAAGTTTAAGAGCCCAGTTCTAAGTAGCTGGTAACATAATGCTACTGGGGGGAGATATTTATTTCGTATCTGAAACATGTTTTATGTTATTTCTGGATGAAAATCACTGCCAAATTTCCATCCTTGAAGATTCTTGGATTTGGTCCCAGTGGACTGAAATCTTGTTTCAGAAACCAAACTCATCCTAGAACTTTGTGTGTAACACAAACTTTTTCAACCTGCTGTGCTTCACTTTGGAAGGAAATACAGCTGTGCTGCCTAAGTCTAAAATCTGTCACTAAATCAGTTGCGTAATCCAAGCTAGACAGACATTTATTTCTTTGGATTTTTCATTAAATACTTAGTGATTTTTTCCCCAGTATCTTAAGCTTGGAATGCTTACATTTAAGCAATCTATTTCATTTAGTACCATAGGGCTAGATGCTGATCGATGACCTCATGAAAGGGGCCACTTTATGATCCCTTTGTTTTAAAATCTGTAGCTTTCTCGTGTGGACAATTATGTCTTTCTTATCTACCTCCACCTTGACAATAAGCACTGCATGCTCACCCTGGGGTCCCAAACTGTCAGCCTGGGTTTTTTTCTTAACTCATGCGTCATCAGTGATTCTACTGAAAATATGTAAACCAAACCCAAATATACGTTGCTGCGCTAGCCTTGAAGATCTGACAAAGGTTGCTGGTAAAAAGTTAGGGTCCTTGTCTTAAAGTTGGCTGTTCACAGGCTTCTGTGGAGGTACGACGCCGAAGAGTGGAATTCTGTCTGCTTAATATACCAGACTGCATTTGGTGTTATGATACACAGTTCAAAAGAGCAACAAGTGATTTAGTCTGCCAGTTTTCCTCAGCTGTCGGAGTCAGACTTCCTATACAATCTGTGGTGAGAAATAGTCCTGACACCAAAACTAAGCCAGCCAGCCGTGGTGCTTAAATTAGGCACTCCAGCAATCTTGTATCTGAGCTCCCTAGTTATGAAGTGGAGACAAATACTCGTCCTGTAGATTTGATTTGTGTTTTGGAAACTATATCCCTCAACGTGTGTGTGTCGTGGTTTGGGCCTCAAACCAGGACTTTATGAATTGTGAAGGCACAACATGCTCAACTCAGTAGAGTGGTCTCCAATTCAGATTATTTGTGAAGTCTTCTAAAATGCAGTTTCAAAACATTTTTTGCAAGTATGATACAGACGTAAGAACTAAGAAGTACTGTGTGAGTTGTCATTTATTTTTTCAAGATCTGGGATCAGTGCTGGAGCCCTCATGCAGGCAGACTTCTCGTGGTTTTTGTTCATAGGTGTGAATTCAAGTTCATCAAAGTTAAAATGGTCCTAAAATATAAAGTTAATTCATTTTTTTTTGAGGGAAATAACACCACCTTTCTCACTGTTCTGCTTGGTACAGCTGCTGCAAGCTCAAGTGACTTTTAATGGTATTTTGAAGTGACTTAGGAAAGAGCAAGGAAAAAGAAAATTAAAATGTACATTAAAATTAAAATCACATGAAAGTACTTAAAGTACAAATCATTAAAAGGTATATTCAAATTTATGTAGAGAATTATGATCTCTAATCATGGAAATAAATAAACAGTGTGGGTTTTGTAACATCTTGAGACCTGTCAAAAATACAATCACAGAGCAGGAATCACAAAATCATTCATTCCTTTAATCCACTATCAATGAGCTGCTCAATCACAACTAACCCAAAATTATTGCAGATGATTTTGTTTAATAATTTAGACAGATGAATGCAGAAATGGAAGCCGTACTTCTCTTTCTTCTCTAGTGGTATAAATCTGTAAAAAATCCTAATTTTCTTGAGACCAGTGAGAATTTTACTATTGATTGCAGCAAGGTTACGGATTTACCCCTGATGCTTGCTGCAGTGAAAGGAATATCAGTATTAATGAGTGCAGAAGGTGGAACTGCCCAGACAGTGGTGACTGTTTGTTAGAGAATTACTGGAAACTGAGTAGTTGGATAAGCACACAACAAGGAGGAAAGACAGGCATAGAAACTAGCAGCTGTGACATTGAGTAGGTGTCAAGCCTGAGATGGGATGGAGAAACAGATGCATTTTCACAAGAACTGAGCCTCTTCCATGGTAGGTGGGAAAATAGGAAGAACAGGTTTGTGAGAAAGAAGAATAAAGAGTAATTCACAGCCTCTACAGAAAGGGTAGAAGGGAAAGTGTGGAGAGAGAAGTAGAGGAAGGGATAGTATATTATAAATTCATTAGAAATGAAAAGAAAAAAAAAGGCCGAAAAGGAGCTGCAGTGTTACACAGACAGCGGTTAAATGTTCTGTGGGGAACAGAGCTACGGAAGGCTGAATTTCCATCTGATATGTATTTATATCAGCAAGCCATCAAAGAATGTTTCATCTAAAATAAGGAACAAAGATTTGATCTTTCTTTTATTAGGGGAAAAAAACCCCAAACCACCAGAAGCTTTCTGTTTGGTTCATTAAAGTGAAAAAATCAAAATTACTACTTTTTCCAGTTGGATCAGGCCCATGAGAAATTTTTCACTAGAAAGGCAGTACCATGGGAATCAGACTCATCATCAAGAAACTCAAATTTCCAGGTAGTAATGCAGAGTAAAAAGCAGTAACTAGAACTGTAAACATGCTGACATTAGAAATTCCCTTTGGCAAGACAGTTGTCCAGCATGCTCTCTCAGAGAAGAAAGTTTCAGTGCCGTAACTTCCCATGAAGTGCATATGACCCAGATGATTATGTTGTAGCTGCTACTGAGCATCCCCGTTAGGAGACAGTTTAATAATTTAAATAGATCCAGTTGCAACAGCGGCTTTTGTGGTGCTTAGAACAAGATAACCTTGGTAAAAGGTCCAAGGTAGACATTTTATAGGTGGAGAGTGAAACTCAAACATTTTAGTACGCTGTGTATAAGCCATCTTTGACTGACTGTTTTGTTTTGCATTAGTGCTCGGCGTCAAGAATGCTGGAATTCCAGCAAGTCGGAGACCTGCATTCAGCACCCAGGACATTCAATGCCCAAACTTTTTAATGGATATCTGATTCTGCAAGTTTTTTACCGTTTCAACTAAGGCTTTGAGTTTTCCTGGTTCTCTACAAAGGACTCAGTGTCGTAGCTGGGAGGTGCTGCAGGGTGGTGACCGTGTTTACTGACAGGTATACGTGTTTCTCTGTTGTGTTCGACACATTTTACAGTGACATCTAGTGACTAGTTCAGTTAAGTGCAGGTATGTACTTCAGATCTCGTTTCTGTCCTTGTTAGCTCTACTTTACCTCCACTGTGGTAAAAAATCCATAATCTGAAGGCAGGGACTTGGCAAAGACACTCTGGTTCTCCATTTCTGGACTCTCGGTGCCTTCTTCCTCCTCTCACTGTCCCCAGCTTGGGGGAGAGTGGATGTAGAACGCAGGTAACATTGGGCTAGAGCTGCTTCAGGTTTTTCATAGTCTTTACTGAAGTCTCTACGTTCTATGTTCATCACTTGTAGTGCCTGTCTAGAGTAAATACTTTTAAGGAGCAGAGTTCCTGAGTTTGAGATCTGGGCTTAAACTGGGCATTCCTAAAGTCTGAATTCATCCCAATATGAACATGAGTTTATATCTGTCCTTGTCAACTGTTTGCAAACTTTTAATTTGGTATTGTTTATCCCTTTTTGCACTTTAACAGGGATAGGGATAAGGGCTTAAATCAAACAATTTTGCATACGTTTTGCCTCTTTTCTAGAAGTAAATAGTGCAGTGTTATGTACGAGCAGCCCTGGTGATCCCTGGAGGTAACTGGTTTGGCACCTTGTTTTTGTCTTACCATTAACTATACAGCTTTTGCTTTTTTTCTTTACTGTTGCCTTCATGTAGTAAGGCCCAGACTCCAGCAACGCAGTGCTTTTTTATAAATGCGGGTGTTTGCATTGTTAAATTTCTTTCCGTCTCAGTGGCTCTACACCATAGGGCTGTGCAATTCTTTCTGCATGAAAACTTATTCTCAGTAATTGACATTGTCTTCCTACCCTGTGTTACCTGAAGCTTCAGTACCGTGTAACTTCTTGGACTGTCTTCTCCTTGGACCAATATTTTTATTAAAATACTAAGCAGAACTGGGACTAGCACTGATTTCAGAAAGACACCCCTGTTCTTCCTAATAGTATAAATGGCTATAATCTCTTCTTCTTACCTACCTAATAGTTATTCTTTTAATCTCCATTTTTCCCACTTTAATAATTAATCTCCCTTGAGGCAGGGAAAGCAATTCTTGGTTTAAGTCTATAGCGATTAGTTCCAATGCATTGAGCTTGTCTAAAAAAACAGGTACCTTATTGAAGAGAGACACTATAGACTGCCACAATCCAGCTTGATAAAACCATGTGGCATTTTATCACAGTTTTAATTTACGTCTCTGTCCTAGATTTACTCATTCTACAGTAATGGTACTAAGTCTCGCAAAATGCCAGTTCTATCTGCTCACTTGCTCCTTTTAAAAATGCATATGGAATGTTTTTTTGCTCTGGGTCACAGCGTATTGCTGTCAAATTACAGGAATAAATATCCTATCTGCTGTACCGCTGATTTTTTTACACCTTTGGATGCAGACTATTTACCCTTTTATTTTCAGTTTTGTTGTGATTGTCCAAATTTTGATAATTCATAGGATGTGGCAAATGCTTCACTCCCATAAGGTGCTCTACCCTTATTCCCATGAACGTAATCATCCCTCTTGAAAACAGAAGAACAGCTGTATTTAATTGCTAGGCCAAACCTAAATTATCCTTTGACTCCAGTGCATTGTGACTGGGCAAAGGCCTCACTTCTTCCCTCTTTAGACTTTCTCTACTTATGAACTTAAGAGCCAAGATTCTGTTTTCTTTGTTAGTCCATCTAAACCCTTCTGGATGTACCTTTCACATCTGAAGAATGCTCTTTGCCAATGAATGCCCTTTCCATTGCTGTACAAGCTCTCTACTTAGTTGTGTTTTACATTGAGGTGCCTATTTTGATGAGTTTTCCTTTCTTTTGAGATTTGCTTTCAGTGTTTTTCATTATTTACACACTTGTGTTACTCTGGACAACCCTGCTAATTAGTTTTTTCAGTTTCTCAAAGTTTGCATTTCAGAGACAAAAATGTAGTAATAGATCTATTTTTGCCTATATTGAAATTTTAAGAGGAATTGAAGCAGCTCTTGATTGCTCCATTTTAAAGGAATGTGGATGCTTTATTTAAGGTATATATAAGGTACATACAGATTCTATTCAGTCACATTTTTAAACACCAAGGGTTATCCACAGCAGTTCAATCCATAGGCATTGTGCCAAATCTGTGTTTCTTTAGACAGCTATATTTGTGAAACATAAAAGTACAAAGCAAGCAAAGGAGAAGGATGTATTTGCAACTTCTCAGGCTCCATCAAAACTTCATTTACTTACTATGGACTCTTCACTGAAACCTTCAGGCATAATAAAAATGAAGATAACGCACCGTGGATTTTGACAAATAGAGAAATTTCAAAATAATTAAGAATGCAAACTACCGATTAAAGAGTTTTTGAAATGCTGTATCAGTTTATGGATCATCTGCCCATTGGTCATAATATACAGGCGAATTAAAAATTAGCCGAAGGATATTAATTAAAGAAGATTAAAAGAAAAATGATACTTATTATGCAAGAGAATGGAATGTGCTTATTGTTGAAGCAAACCTCTAACACTTTAATGTGTATATAAGATTATGATGTGTGTTTCACTCATAATTGCAATATGTGGAATTTGAAACAAGCAGAATGTGCTCCAGAATTGGCAATTTCTTACAGGATTGAGATTCTTCTGTCAGCCACTGCTTTTTGAAGTGACCATCAAATTCAGAGCCAGAGACAAGCTGGACTTCCCAGATGGATTCTTTAGCTCAAGATTTTTAAAAATAGAATTTCTGCCTTTACTTGTAGTCCTTTAGAGAGATCTGTCCATAATGGTGGGGATATTTGGTTTCTATATGAACTCTTAAATATTACTGTATTTGGAAACTTTCTGGTTTATGATATCAAAACCTAACTGTTGTTTAGTGTCCAGGAGCAGAAAATCACAGAACCACAGAACCTCTGGAGATCATCTAGTCCAACCCCCCTGCCACAGCATGTGCACCTACAGCAGGTTTCACAGAAATGCATCCAGGCGGGTTTTGAATGTCTCCAGAGTGGGAGGCTCCACCACCTCTCTGGGCAGCCTGTGCCAGTGCTCTGCCATCCTCAAAGTAAAGAAGTTCCTCCTCATGTTTAGATGGAACTTCCTATGTTCAAGTTTGTGCCCATTACCTCTTGTCCTATCACTGGGCACCACTAGGAAAAGACTGTTCCCATCCCCCTGGCACCCTCCCTTTAAGTATTTCTAAGCATTGATAAGATCCTGCCCTCACTCTGCTCTTCTCCAGACTAAATAGACTCAAGTCCCTCAACCTTTCTTCATAGGAAAGATGCTCCAGTCCCCTAATCATCTTTGTAGCCCTTTGCTGGACCCTCTCCAGTAGTTCCCTGTCTTCCTTGAACTGGGGAGGCCAGAACACAGAGAACACAGTACTCCATATGCAGACTCACCAAGGCAGAGAGGAGGGGGAGGATAACCTCCCTCGACCTGCTGGCCACAGTCTTCTTGATGCACCCCAGGATGCCATTGGCCTTCTTGGCCACCAGGGCACATTGCTGGCTCATGGTCATCCTGTTGTCCACCAGGACTCCCAGATCCCTTTCCACAGAGCTGCTCTCCAGGAGGTCAGCCCCCAACCTGTACTGATGCATGGGGCTATTCCTCCCCAGATGCAGGACCCTACACTTGCCCTTGTTGAACTTCATTAGGTTTCTCTCTGTCCAAATCTCCAGCCTGTCCAGGTCATGCTGAATGGCAGTACAGCCTTCTGTTGTGTCTGCCACCCCTCCCAGTTTTGTGTCATCAGCAAACTTGCTTGACAACTCTATCCCTTCATCCAGATCATCAATGAATATGTTGAACAAGACTGGACTCAGTACTGACCCCTGGGGAACACCACTTGTTACTGACCTCCAACTAGACTGTGCCACTAGCCAGAACCCTCTGAGCTCTACCTGTCAGCCACTGTTCAATCCACCTCCCTGTCCATTCATCTAACCCACACTTCCTAAGCTTGCCTGTGAGGATGATGTGGGATACAGTGTTGAAATCCTCGCTGAAGTCAAGGTAGACAACATCCACTGCCCTCCCCTCATCCAGTCATGCCATCATAGAAGGCTATCAGATTGGTCAGACATGACTTCCCCTTGATGAATCCATGTTGACTACTTCTGATAACCTTCTTTTCCTCCGGAAATCCTAGATTTTGTGGCCAAGCACCCATTTGATTTTAGTTGGTCTAACAGGCAAGCATTTGATCTCTCTGTTTATGTTTTCCATTTTCTAAAGTGGGATGGTAGTATTTAGAGCATGTAGCAAAGGTGTCCAGGGTTTACAATCACCCTGTGTTGCATGAATGAAAGGGCTACCTTCTGTTAAAGCAACTTTCATTAAAGCTTCGGATAGTTTATGGGAAGGAAAATCTATTTTAGGAACAACTTGTAAGTGGGAGAAAGGAAGAAATGAGCTCTCTTGGGTACCCCTCCTTCTAACAGTGTTGCTGTAAACTTTTCTTTCTGAGGAGAGAAAGATTCCCATTTGCTTTCTATTCATATACTTTAAAATGATTGCAAGAGTAAATTACCCCTACTAAAAAAAAATCTAATACCTGTTATACCTATATTTCAGTGCACCAAAATCAAACTCAAATCTTGGGTGCATCAGGTAACAAGAGGAGGAGCTGTGAAATATCTCCAAAGCTAACTTTCTACACAGTGTCTGGCACTTCTTGACATCTTTTTCATCTAAAATGTTGGTAAATAAAGCACATATATATAAAAGATCTAAAATGTTGATAAATGTTGTACACACAGACGGGTGGTGGCCAGGTGGCCATATAGCTTCAGTACTGTTGTGACTGTGACATTGGACTAATGGAGAAGCCCGTCAAGAAGGCTGCCCTGGCTTCGCCTTACTGGTCTGTGCTGAAGTGTGTGCAGAGCTGGAGTGGTTGGAGCATATGGAGAGTTGGATAGCAAACATGATTCAGTATTTGAAGCTAGTTTGATGGAGGCTGTTGGTAACACATTGCAGCAGACATGGCTGGCTTAAAAAAGACCTGTTTATTTCCCCTTTACAATAGTATCGGAACACAACAGTGCATGGGAGTGAAAGCTAATGGAGGAGAATCATTTCTTTGCTAAGCCATATCAGCCTGCAGCTCTTCACCGGGGAAAATATGTTTGCAGACAGGGCTGGATGCCACTGCACTGTGGATGAAGGATGGGCTGCCAGGCAGGGGGTGCTCGTTTCACTGCCATTGTCACCTACTTTACATGCAATGTTGGGAAGTGCTGGATGTGGTAGAAGGTTTATTGCTAGTAAAATCTGAGAGGAAAAGAAAGAACAGACTGTATTATGCAGAAATGCTTGTCAGGGAGAGCTGGGGAAGGACTTTTTACTAGGTCACATAGTGACAGGATGAGGGGGAATGGCTATAAACTGGAAGGGGACAGGTTTAGATTAAACATTAGGAAGAAGTTTTTCACTTTAAGGGTGGTAAGGCACTGGAACAGGTTGCCCAGAGAGGTTATTGAGGCCCCATCCCTGGAGGTGTTCAAGGCCAGGCTGGACGTGGCTTTGGGCAACCTGGTCTAGTGGGAGGTGTCCCTGCCCATGGCAGGGGGGTTGGAACTCCATGATCTTCAAGGTCCTTCCCAACCTAAACCATTCTATGATTCTATGATTCAAAAGGTTATCGCTCCTTGCACTGCATGTTCGTCTCATCCATTTCTACTCCAACATACGTAAGTTCCAGGTACCTAAACACCTTTTCTACCGTAAGAGTGACATTTTCTAGTAAAGGAATCAAAGTGGTGAGAAACTGAGGGAATTGTACAAGGTCGTACAAGAACTCATGATTAAACAGATAGTTGAGCCTAAATTTCTTGTGGTAGGCTAGTGGTCTAACTGGTGTCTCATGCTACCTTGATGGAAGGAAAACATCCTGTAGGTATATCTCCCTCAATAGCTTCCAGGGAAGGCGCACCCAGAAGATTAGCGCCTCTGTAACTGGTGCTGCTGCAAATCCAGCATCCCTTGCAGTGTGCGAGTTGCCAGCAATGTACTGATTTGCACCGAAGGAGCACTGTTTTCTGGACTCCTGCAGCTCTGAGCTGCAACAATCTATAGAGACAACAGAATACCTACGGCTTTTCCCATTTGTCTTTTTCTCTGGTAATAAAGGGCTGAGAAGTGTTGTGAATCAAAAGATTAGCTACAACCACACGGCTGACACAGTGAACTGTTCTGCGTCCTGCTGCACTGGCACTGCTTTGTGTTGGAAAAACGAGCTGTGATGTGCAGGGACAGGTAAAGTGTGTTGTTGCTTCAGGGTAAATGAATGCTCAAAAGTGTGCATACGCACAATTTGGACATGTTTCCTGGATTGCCAAGGAAGGCAACAAATGAGCGGTGAAGAAAATCTTTTCTAAAACATTTATGGCAGCTTGGAGAATTCCTCCTCTGTAATGTTCTTATAATTGCCGTGACCTACAACTGGTTGAACATTCATCCCACTGTAATGTTTTATCACTGAAAAAGGTTGATTTCAATAGTCAAGGTATATCTCTGCTTGTAAACTTGTCCGTGAAATTCTTTTGAGGTTACTCATTTTGGTAAGATTGGAAACATGCAAAAATAAAGTTATTCGGCTATTTGAGTACAGATACTTTCTATGGAATATTGGGAATACTAAAAATATTTGTCTCAATGAAACAAAAAAACCCCCAAATTTAGCACAGAATTCTGAAGTTTTAGCTTAACTTGTGTGCAATGATATCCTGCAATGTCAAAATTTCTCCACAGGTGTTAAGTTCTGCACTTAAACCTTCCCTGTAAGTCTAGATGACATCACTCTGTCAACTCTCTAACAAGAAAATGAGCACAGAGAATATCAGGCTCTTCCCATCCTAGTCCAGGCTTGGCCATGACCTCTGTGGGCCTTGGTTGTCTCTAAGGCTGCTGTGTTGATGGGCTTCTCAGAGTTTTGTGAAACACTAATTTGGAAGTTTTTGGATGTCAAGTTTGTTTTGCAGCAAGAAACTCCATTTTACCTCCTCTCACCAGAAGGACTTACGGCCTATCTGGCTTCAGAGTCGGAAGATGTACGTGACTCAAAATTCTACACTGTTCAGGCTGTCCTGACATTTCCTCCTACCAATCATGAAAAGCCTTCAGCTTTGACACCCAGCTTTGATCTAGCTTCTCTTTACGCCACACATATATCATTAGTCTGTGCTTCCTACATTTAAAATTTATCTATCTCTAGAATAGCACTAGGCTATGCTGGCATGCTTACACAACAGATGTAGTGATTGGAAGTTCTGTCACACATACTTATCAGCATACCTGTGTGTCTGACGATTATGTGTATTAGTCAGGAAGTGGTCTCAGATCAAAGTCTGTCATTTCTTTAAATACCTTTCAGTTGCTCCTGCATCTGTGAGCCACTCCGTTCTCTCCCAGTTCAAAGAAAAGCTGGTTGCTTTTAACCATTTGTAGTTTGTACTAAAACAGAAGAGAGGAGGAGATCACAAATCATGCAAGGTGACGCTTGTGCCTATTAATGGACAATTTTTGGATGAAGGCAGGTGTTATAGAGGCAGCTCATCAGTACGAACATTCTCAGTCCAGCGCTCAGTATCTCTGTTCTTTCTAAAGAGCTTTTCACTATATTATCTGGAAAGCTGGAGCCCTTCTGAGTGCTAGAGCTGCTGTAAGTGCTGTCTGTTGCATTAGTCATCATCTTCTTGCTGTCACCTTGTTCCTCTCACCAACTGATTGTCTTTCTCTGTATAGTTCGGCTGTGAGAGCAATCAACAGGCAGCTTGTGGGCGCCTTCCCAACAAGGTGTCAATCTAACTCCCCCTTGTCTCTCTGGCTGTCGTGATTCAATGTAAATGTTATGAAGCCACATCAATGCCTGAAGAGCTTTCTTTCCCCAAAATGCTTTGCTGCTTTTGAAATGTGCTTCCTCACTCTCAGGAGACGCCATCCAAGGTCAAGGAGTTTTAGGACAAGCTTGAAGCCATTTGCTACCTAGCTTGAAAGAAGCATATATAAGAACAGTGGCTCCTGTTCCTGTTGTGTACTGGGCTAGGCTTAATTAAAACTATACTTCTTAGATTTCAATGTTTAATTCTCAGCAGGATCAACCCCAGTCACTCCTCATTTAAAATTTTGTGAGACACCATTTAGCCTCTGAATGATAATTTCAGGGTTTCTTCAGTTATTCTGAAACCTTTTCTCATCATATCTTGGGTTGTTTTTTTTTTTGTTGTTTTTTTTTTTTTTTTTCCAGCTAAATGAAGTGTAAGGAGGGCCGATATTCCAGAGAGAAGTTAGCTGGCTTCGGTTTCTGACCTAGTGAATAGGTTCTGAGATATGTCTCTCTGCAGTCACTCTGCAGCAGAAAAACCTCACTAGATGACACCATGCAAGTGGTTTTGGATTAAAAAAAAAAAAAAATCATTCTGTTCAAAATCAGGCTGAGGTTCCCTGCCTTAACTGCAAACCCCTTTATTACATGCAGCTACAAGGTTCCCTTCCTGAGGCTCACCAGCCTGGTCACTCACAGCTAAGCCTGTTGGCTCAGCAGAAGGGACTAGTCCCAGTACAGAAGCGTTTTGTAAAAAAAGGGGAAATTTTTTGGCCAGCTAACGCCCATGGCAAAACTTGAAGATAACTTTAGTGGCCTGTGATTTTCATCTAAGATCTTTTCTGTGAAGAAGCTGTGAAGTAAAAGTGAACTATGGGCAGCCCCCAAGGACAGTTATAGAACCAGGTGCCACTGCCTGCAAGCCCGATTAAAGAATTGTGGAGCTGTCTAAGGCCTATGACAAAGATTGTTTCTCCGTGTTCCAGCAAGGATGTGTGCACCTCTTAAGGTGCTCTTAAGGCTATAAGTGAGGTGCTGCATTGTAACGGGTAGTCCAGTTTTAGAATTCCCTTGGGCCTCTGTCTCCATGAGTGTGCGGACTCCTGGAGAAGGTTCTGTTCCGCTCTGCACTGTGCCACATTATGGAGAGAGCTGAGATGCAGCAAAGGGCAGTACGGGCAAAACAAGTAAAAAAGATCTGTTAAGTACAGAGTTCTTTCTACCTAATTTTCTGCTAACCCACGTAATTGCAGGAACTAAAATGATTGTGATGCATGCTGTTCCTTATGGGGAATTACTGAGATCCTCTGGGCGTGACCTAGCTTGGATGTAGTTATTCCTTTCAGATGAGGTTTCAGAAATTACCTATTATTTGACAAATCTGGCATCCGAAACAATCACTTTTTTTCCTTTTTAAGTGCCTTCAGAGTGAATGCCACTTCCTCTGGCAGAAAAATCAGCATGTAACCGCAGACTTTGCAGTTGGCTTTTCTGAGTAGCTCCAAAAACGTTCACAGAATGCTAACGCACGGAAGCTCGTGGCCTGTTGAATATGTCTCTTTGCTCTTAGCAGCTGTCTTGTACTTCTGTTCCAGCTCTTCTGCATCCATATGTTTTTTTAATGTTAAGAATTTTCACAGCAGTAAGAAGGGCACAAAATTTACGTGCCAGCAGCGGTAACTACCATCCTAAAATGAGCAACACACTTCATAGTGAAACATGACCAGCTGGCCCAGCCATATGACTCTGGCGATTCTTCATGAGCTTGTTTTGACTCATTTTGAAGGTGAGGAAAAAACGGGAAAGGCCAAGGGGGGAACAGGGAGCCGGGAAAAGCCAGGGAAGGCTGAGGAGCGGGAGAGCAGGAAGCACAGCGGGCACCGGGGCTAGCAGTCATCCAGAAGGTACTCTCCACCTTATTCCTCGGAGTTCTTTCCGGAGGCACTTCTTGGAAAAGCGCTGCCTTTTCTCATGCAATAACAGAAGACAGTGAAATGGAAAGCTGGAAAAGCAAAGTGTGATTAGTTTTAAAAGATAGCACAAACTATAAATGAAAATTATGACCAGTTGTGAACGGGAGAAGCGTGAAGGACTGAGATGAATTTATACTCTTCTAGCTGCCTTCTAAGTGAAAAATGGGCATAAAATCCCCTGTGTGCTGATTTGCATGCATGCGAAAAGGGGTTGGCTGGGTGAAAAATAGCCTGTAGTGCCTATCCTTCACTTGTTAAATAATGTAGACAAAGGATAAGCGAGAGAGTCATCGTCGGCGTGTTTGTACCCGAGAGATCTCCGTGCCGTTCCCACAGCTGGATGCGTCCGTAACCAGTTCCAGCTTTGTGCACCCCTCCCCGCGGCTCCCGGGCGCACGGCCGCAAGGCAAAGACGGGCCCCGGGCCGGGCCGCCGTTCCCCGCGCCCGCCGCCGGCCCCGCGGGGGGACAGCCCGGGGTGGCGGGAGGGGGGACACGGAGCCTGCGGGCACCGACGTGGGCTACGGAAAGAGCCGTCTGGCACCGTGGAGGCTCTGCGTGGCTTGCAGGGGCGGGCACCCGGCGGGCGCGCCTTCAGATGGGCTCCCTCTGGTGCCGCGGGAGTTAGAAAGGGATACAGAATCAATGCCACGCTGGATGATTGCAGTGGCGTAAACAATTGTAATGTTTATTTTTAAAAAAAACGTTTCTTCAAATACATTTGATGTTCTACAGCTTAGGTGTTAATTTGTTACATTTCTGGAGTGACCCTTACTTCAGGGCTCACATATCCCCACTGTAAATGAGCTCTCCAATTCCCCGGCATTCTCCACACACTGTGAGAAATACTGTAAGGCCTTTAAAGTGCCCATTTCGTGTTTCCCTGCCTAGTTGTTCCTAATGAAGTGCACGAATTCATAATGCATATTGAGATAACATTAAGATTTGTAGCCTGAAGCAGGAAAAAGTAGAACGGCAAATACTTGGCCTTTGCTGATAACTTGGTTGGTTGTAAAGGGAAGGTCAAAATTCATATGCTTGGCAATGAATTTCTAGCAACTGTCAGCTGCTTCCCAAAACCTCATGTCACTCTACTTACATGTGATTTTTATACTTAACTTCCACATTAAAGAATTTATGAGAGTTCTAAATCTCCCTCTGTTAACCACAGGTGAAGATGTGCTGTCTCACAGCCCTTTAATCCCTATATATCAGTCCATGCTTTTCTAAAGTTGTGTAGATAGTTAGCTATTAGCCTAAACGTGCCTGTTCCCTTTCTCCGATCTGATGAGAGCATTCTTTGGAGGTTGGACTGAAACTAAGAAATGCTTTGTTTGAAGAGGTGTTCTAACATACACCCTGATCACACATTTATGGATGCTTTTAAAATATATATATATTTTTTTTAACAAGGAAAGCGATTATGCCACCTTGTAGATATTAATCAAAAGTGTTGAAACTATTTTCAGAAATTGCTTAGGTGTCTGGAAAGCTGTCTTATTAGAAGGCAAGGATGATGAATAGCCACTGTCCTGCATATCTACTTTTGTGCCATAGCACTTTTCATTTGCAGATCTCAAAATGCTTTCTTTTCAGCGACTCAGGAACTTTCATGATTCGTCTCTTTTATAGACAGTTGTGTCAGATGAGTGACTGCTTGTTAATGACTGTCAGAGCTGGTAGGAAATCCCCCTCATGATACTCTAGAGTTTAGGAAGCCAAATTTATCTCCTTTGAAATGAAAATGCATCTTACCATGGTCCTTAATGGGACACTTCTTCTTTGAATGTGTTCACATATAGTAAATTCCTTTCTTTTCAATGAGCAGAGGATGGAGTTAGCTACTTGCTTATTGACATAGTTAGAAACCTTTATTGGAGATCATTGGATCAGGTTGTTCCTATGTGCATAGGGTTGTTATTGAGCCTGAAGTATTGTATGACAGACCCAGGGCCAGAAAAATTACTTTGAGACACAGGTGAACCAAGTGAGTCATTCTTCACTATGGTGTTTGCTTGTTTATTTTCAAGAGAACGTTTCCCAGCCATGAATGTCCAAACCAGTGCTCTTTGGTATTGTATTGTACCATAATGTGTTTCTAAATATTTTGGTGAAGGATATATGGCAAGACTATATTGGGTATGCCTATAAAATACATATGAGTTGGAATGGGTTGGTATATCTACATAGCCCAGCTGGTTTCTGTAAGGAGCGCTGCCCTTGTCCAGGTGCTCCTGCCCTTCCTGAGGAGCTTGTTTTCCATGGGGAACATGTCAGAAGTTTCTTTGATATTGAGACTTTGCTTTAAATTAGGGCAAAAAACCAATATGATTATCTTCATGTGAGCAATAGGACTATGACCGTAGTCCCCCATTCCCCTGTCTAGCTTCCCTATCTCTTCCACTTCAGTAGCATGCTCAAGCACAATCCCATTTGCCTTTTGTACATATTTTTCAGTATTTTTTGCTTAAGAGCTGTGCTCATCAATATTTGCATTCAAATGGAGAGTTAGTACTTCAGCTGATCATTCTATTGATTTTCTCCAAAATATATTTTACCAGTGAAAATTGATTGAATTTAACTGAAGTGGCAGAAGATTTGGCAAAAAGATGTAATGAAGTCTCAGCCTTTTTTGTCCCGCTCAGCTTTTATTTGCTGAAATCCTAATATCTTGAGCATAAGCGAGAGAAAGCAAGATGGATAGGAAAAGGCAATATAATGTGGTAGAATTAGTTTGAATTTCTTCCATATAGCATATGTGGGCCATCTTGGCATCTTGCTCTTGCTGCGTACATTTAGAGGATGGAGTACTCAAAATAAGCTGAGCTTTTCTGCCTTCACATTGATCCAGTAGGGTTCAATGTAACCCATCACCTGGCCAGAAGCTCATTACTGTGTTAAGTGAGTCAGCTGATATAAGCAGTTCTTCTGCTGAACATGCTGCTCCTATATGCAGCTATAAGTGATTTTAAATCTTTTTTTTTTTTTTTTTTAGCCAGAGAAATATGGAAGCATATATCACTTCTGTGGGATCACGCGTTTCTTGTGGTTCACACAAATCAGTTTACAAATAGAAAGTGTAAGGGCAAGTATGGCCTTCACTTCCTTGCTGAATCGGTAACCCTACCTGTTTGTGTCAAGGGAGGAGGAGAGGAACAACAACAAATACTGTTCCAAGAGCACAGAGAAAAGGGGGAATCTTAGTAGTGGTACTGTGAGGTGTGAACACAGAGTTAAGTGGGAACAAGGGGACAAGTGAACCATCCCCAAAACAGACCTGGCACAGCTTGTGCCTGGCTCTGGCCACATCTGTCATATGTTGTGTCTGGCCTCAAGGCAGCCCTCAGGAGGACGGTGGTCAGAACACGTAGAGACCTGTATGCCCAGGCGCATCTGGCACTGTAGTAGGCATCTGGCACGTGTAGTTAGACTCCAGCCCAGTTAGGCTTGGCTGGCAGCTCTGTACGCAGGAGGTTGGCTCTGAGGGCAGGCATGCCTACAGCTGTTCCGCAGTCTGCCTCGTGCAGTCAGTCTCAGATCTGTTCCTGGTGTGCTTCCAGAGCCACGTGCATCCCATCTTTGGGACTGCCTGTGAGCTGAGTAACTTGAAAGCAATGGAGAGTCAGGACTTTGTCTAAGCATAAAAGGTCATGTAACCGACTTTTAAAGGGCTTCCCAGTGCGTCTCTCATAAGAATCAAATAATGCCTGATGATACGTCTGTTTTCACAGGGTTTTGAGGTAGATAGTGTACTGCTCAGAGACAGACTGTTCTGATTACTTCTGTAGGGAATAATGTACATTTTAGCTACCCTTCTGCCAAGATGTTTCAGTGGAAAACTGCATAGATGATTGACAAACTTGTGCCACTGGCATTACAGTCTTCCAACTTCATGTGGTGGTTGCTAAAAACGAAACCTGAGTATTCAATTAAAATGATATTAAGTGGTATTCTCAGGCAAACGCTTGTCCTAAGCAAAATTGCAGCTAGAGGTCTCTGTGTACATGTAGAAGGCAGCAAAATGGCAGGCTAAAATGTGTATCAGAACTTGACTGTCACTCTCCGAAGTTTGTCTTATAGTATATTGGAAGGCTTTTCTGATTCCAGATAAGTAAAATGCAGTCTTTATATTTCTATGACACATACACTTCGGGTTACTCCTGCTAACACCTTTCCTTTGTGTGGCTCTGCATTATGCATCTACCAGCACATAAATGATTGTCGCAGGCATGTCGGTCTTTGGCTTCTCTGGGATTTAAGGTGCCCCTTCATGGGTTGCCTGGCAAGGGTCTGTCTGTGTAGTTGAGTTTGCTCTGTGGCTGCCAACAACAGCTACTATGCTCTGTTGCTAATTTGCCTAGGAGTGTTTTACCAGAAAGTGTAATTGAATGCAAGGCAACGAGCTCAGATTTTAGCCCTCTGTTAGTGGTGTAAGCTCTTTCTTTCTGCGGGTCTCCATATCCTTCCCGCTGCAGAGGACTTACGGGCATTACAATGATAGCTTCTGCGTCTTTGGCCAGAGGTAGTGACACTTCCTCTCAGAAAAGGAATTGGCTTCAGAAAAAAAAAGCTTGGCTGATGAAAGTGCAGTATTACTAATTCAGACCCTTTTCAGCAATAGTGTAAAAAAAATGGTATGCACTTCTGTAAGAGTGAGGAACACAGCGCCAAAGTAATTTGCGTGGATTCGCGGCACAGCCAGGAACAGAATCCCAGTTTCTTAATCCAGAGGTCAGTGACGGTTTAGGAGCGGCAGTCTCCCCTGCTATTGTCTGTTCCATAAGAGCGTCTGTGTTTTCCAGATTGAAAATAAAAAGAATTGTTAAAAAATGCCTGCAGTAGAGAATGTGATAAGTACCCAAGAGTGAACACAGAAGCCATGTAAATCTCCTGGATTGGTTTAGCCCCCAGTGGCCGCGATTTTTTAGATCAAAGAAATGGGAAAGAATATAGAAGTAGCAACATGACAGCTCCCCAAATGTAACTGCTCCAGGTTTTTCTTTTTGCAGGGGAGCTGACTCACAATGGAGGGAATGTGTTGTTTCCTTTAATTCTTTCTGTATTTTTGGATCTGAAGATTGTTAGTTTCTCTTTGAAGAGTTTACTTTATAGCTTCATGATGAGCTGCAGGTGGCTTGTGGAATCAGGGTGACAATCCATCATTCATTATGACACCTTTTGCTGACTAAGAATGTCTTTTAAAAATGAATTGGTTGATTAATGCGCATTTTTATTAACATTATTAATTCTCAGCCTACTTTGTACGTGGAACTGACCTGGAATAAACTTGCTCAAAAAAGCATCAAAAATTCCCTAGTAGCATAAAGTGCAGTAGCAGCCTTCTCTCTGCTGTGTGCAGTTAGTGCAAAGGAACCGCAAAACTTAGCGCAACTGAGTGTTTCTAATTCTAAAATTAACAGTGTAGTTTTTAGTGAACAAGGTGTGTGAAGAATAAATGTGTTATCTGTTGTATATGATCTAGCTCATAATAACTACAGGAGAAGTTATCCCTTTTACTGGTGCAGAATGCGTATGGAAAAGTGCTGAACCAGTAAGAGGAGACATGCCTGTCATAACTGACCAACTCTTGCAAAGTGCTTGGTACTTTCCTTTCTCACAGAAGTCCATGGGAGTTGAAGGCATGCTGCACTTTGCAGTAGGCACTTAGCACATCTAATCTAATCCATTTTTAATATGACTTTCACTTTGAAGCATCATGCTCTATATGAAAACCAGATACAGCAATGTGATGTTATTGCTAATGTTTCTAGATGCAGCAAGGTCAGAAAGTACAAAGTCTTATAGCAGCTACCTCCTTTGACTCTTGATTGACAGCTATAGAAGTTAGCAAGAGAGACAAAGTTGTTTCACAATTTTCAGCATGTTAATGTCATTTGAAATATTCATATTTCCAGTTTGCAATAGCAGGGTGCCTTCCCTATCAGCAGGCTTCACCCTTTCTTAAGCTGAAATAAAAACTACTTTTGTTCTTGACTTTGCTGGGACAACTTTGAGCCTTTCCTGTGTTTTTTTCTAAAGGATGAAATCAAGGGACCTGTATTTATAGGGGAAGATTGTAGTTGTACAGTTGGATGTCTTTTGCTCACACACCAAAGTACATTTACAGCCTTATGCGACTGTATTTCATCTGTAGTCCAAGTCTGCTCCATCTGTCTGCATAGTTGGGATGTGTCAAGTACAAGTGTTCTGGATGTCCTCAGTCCTTTCCTCCTCTCTTTGGGGGGTACATGGAAGTGAGAATAACAAATCCAGCCAAAGATGGACTTCTCACTGTGATTCAGTCCTCCTACTTACTGGTTAAGAGATGCAAAGGTTGCACATGTATGGAGTGATATGCTAGAGGTCTGTAGCTCTTTGACGTCTAGCTGGCATGGCTTCGTCCCGTGGAGTTCCCCATCCAAACATAGTTTGGTTTCCCAGTCCACTGCTTCATGATGCTTTGAAGAAAACAGAGAATGGAAGCTTGGGTAATTAAGGAAGGTCTTGTCTTTACTTGGTTGCTCATAACTCTTTGAATAAGCCGCTTCTTCCAGCCTTCTTTATCGGTTAAAAAAAATTTGGGCTTACCCTGCATTAACTACAGCGATTGTGATCATTCCTTGATTTGCAAGCTGGTTCCTTAGAAACAAAGAGGGCCCATTTTCCTTTTCCACATCAAAGCACACTAAGCTTCTTGTCTGCGCCTCATCAAAGGAATGATTTCAGCACATGTATTCCTCAGAAAATGACAGGAGGAACTAGGAAACAAAATTGAAATGAAACATTAATTTAAAAGAACACAAGCATCCTAATTGGAGATTTACTTTAACAGATATCCCCATGTCTGAAAAAAGATGGCTACGAGCATAATCAGGCTTTCAGCAGGCACCACCTCTGAATTGTTCATAATAACTTTTAAATCTGTTTGCTGTGATTTTAAAATGAATTTAGAAGCCATCATCTGTGTGGGTAATCTAAGGGACCAGATCTTGATCCTTCGCTCAAGAAAGATGTATTCATTAAAACTGCTAAAAACAACAGAGAACAGAAGGCATGTCAAGGTCACTGTGATATTCTTGTTCTGAAATTACTGCAGTAGTCTGTGCAGCATATATATAAATCATATCTGGGCCAGCTAAGTTCCACTGACTCAGCTAACGTTACACCAGGGATGAAGTGGCATAAGGTATCAGTGCTTTCTGTGGGAAACCAAATACAATGTGTCTCCAAACCACGTTCATCTCATACAGTCAGAAAACCATTGCAAAAGTGAACATCCCAAATTCTCATCAGTCAGGGTTCATGGTGGGTATAAAGACTATTCCTTGCGGCTGAGGAGTATGGGCTGTCACAGTACAGTCAGCAAAGAGAAGCTGCCTCTCTGTCCTTTATAAAGAAAAGAATTGTCTCATTAACATTAACAAAAAACACCCAGCCACATTTGTCACGTTAAATTCAAGAAACTATTGTGAATATTTGAATGTATTGCAGCTTACATGTGCAAAGACATCCAGTCCTAATTCTTTCAGAATACCCTGATGATGGATTTTTGAGGGTTTATAGGCAAGAGATTAGAAAAGCCACATGTCGAGAGTGGCAAGGAGACAGACACACAAACACAGCGTCTGGGATGGAGGAGCATTTATTAATAAAAAGAGACGTCCATACAGTGCTGACTGCTAGCAAGTGATGCACTCCCATGGAGTGGGTGTGAGTTTCCCATGGAATTAAATTAAGTTCCATTTAATCCTGTTTATTATTTAATTAAAAGACAGGGTAGCGGGAGACCTGCATCTCCTCTGTTGGAGCCCTTCACTTCTTAGCGCTCAGCTTTGTGTCGTGCAGGATGAGGTGGAAAGCAGCTGCCCAAGCAGCGTCCTGGATTTCAGGGCACAGTGACACTACTGTGTGTTCCTTGAAAGGATGTATGTTGTTGCATCTTGTTGCTTCATGACTAATGCTCAGGAGAAGAAAACAAGGAAGGCAGACAAAGGACTTCTCGATAAGGTGGACAGACAAGGTAATCAGAATTGTATTTGTCACTTTCCTTTTCTAGACTTAAAACAAGGTAATCCGAATGGTATTTGTATGGGGATTTGTCACTTTCCTTTTCTAGACTTAAGCTATGCCTTGATCAAGATTTGCTGCCAGCTCTAGATCTGAAATGATGGCTGCAGCAAGGCCTAAATTAAGGTCTTAATGACAAATCCATTTGGAAAAAAATAAGGAAACTGGTTACCTGGACTCTACAAGAGAAACAGGGGAACTTGACCTAGGCCTCTGAAGATAAACAATAGGTGATGGATGGCATGTGGCATGGCAACAATGTTTTACATAGCATCAAAGGTCAGGATGCTTATTCTGAGTCTTCATCTGTTTCCTTTTGAATGTCTGTATTTCCTTAAGGAAAATGCTATAAATGTCTATGTTCTTTGGTCAGGTTCCTGATTAAATTCAGGATCTGCGGTTTCATTTGAAGCAGTTAAGGAACCTTCCTATGAACTTACCACTGCTGCTATGAGTACTTTAGCAAGGTGATTTTTGCATTAGTTTTTCAGCTGTTTGAGCTTAGAAAGTTAGCAAAGCTCGTTACCTTCTAGTTTAGTCCTTCAATGGGCAGGACAGCCTGTTGTACTACTTCAGCGTGTCTGCTATGTGTGCATAAGACAGTTGTAGACAGATGTCAGTCTGGCAGAATGGAGTTCTTGCTGCTGACTGGTGTTTTTAGGTACAACCAGAATGCAAATATTAATAACAAGCTGCTCCGATACACAGTGAGATACACACCTGGACAGCTGGCTACGCTGATCCACAGCGTTCACTTCAATCACAGCGCAATGGCACAGTCTCCTGATTTAGGGGCCTGCCTAAAAGCAAGCTTTTCCAAAGACTAAGTTAGACTAGACTGAGATGATGCAAGACAGCAGGACGATGTGGTGAAAGGGATATCTTTTTCCAGAGGCGATTCCCTCAGTTAATGAGATTTGCAGCTTAAGAGGTATTTTCTGTTTGGGAGTGATGGGAGAGTGGAGACTCCTAAGGCAGCAGAGGCAACTAGGAGAATTGGTTTGAATTTTGTTTGTGTTGAAATTCGCTATTTTTTGGATGTAGACCATGTGATAGCTGCCTGCGTTTTGTTTGTCCTCAGGACTGGAGATATTCTGGGTGATGGCTTTGTGTGTCGTGCTTCCTTTGCTGCCTAGCTGTCTGTTTTCAAACACAATGGCAAATGATGACTAATCAGCAAAGCTGAGACTACCTTACAGGCTGTCTCTCCCTTTATTCACCCTCTTGAAAGAACATCTGGGAGTCTTCTTCCAACAGTGCTTTGATTTTTAGCTCAGGAGGAATGGGAGCAGGATGTTCTCTGTGAATCAGCCCTAACCCCCGTTGGTCTGACAAAGCAAAACCCAAGTTTTTTGACCTTGTTGGCAAGTCTTTTCTGTTTATTCATGAATTTTGCTGTGGTCAGGACATGGGAAAGATTTTGGCTTTACATGTTTGCACTGGAAAATGCTCCTGCTTTTGTTCATTCAAATGGAGAAAAGGTTTTTGTTCTCCTCCTTGTACTGCAAGTATAAGAGGAAACTGCCTGTATTTCCATTGCTGTTTCTACATTGCCATGGGAACAGATCTGAAGTGCTGCATCCATTAAGTCAGTTAATTGAAAAATGGCACACTTTATCCATTCAAACTGCATTTTTGCCACTGCTCTGTGTATGTCTACATGGCACAATGTGAGTTTTGAGCTAGTTCTGAGTCCCCAGAAGCAATATAGCTGCATTAACTGCAGTTGGGTATGGTGGTTTGGGTTGGGATAAGTAGCATAGGCAGGGCATTGTGCTGACATAGCTACGCTGCCAACTCAGGCTTGCGTGAGAGGATTCAGAGTTAGTTCAGGTATATACACTGATCTAATGTAACCCGAGATAACACACTGCATTTCATTGCACGGGACTTTCTTGTAAGACTTCTCAAAACACCTTCCATTCAGTTACTGTTTACTGGTACAAAAATTTAAGGTTCTACCTACTTTTTTGTTCATTTTGAGGTTGGTTTCTGGTTCTGGAATGCTAAATCAGACTTCGTCTTACTAGGGTAAAGCTTTCAAATGTAATTCTTCTGTAGTATAGTAATTGCTGCTTGTTAGGCATGGCAGAGGCAGGAGAGAGTGAGGCACAAATTGAGGCCTCCTGAAGAAAATGCCGTGCTTGTATTCTTGACTGCACAGTACTTAATTGCCAAAGAATTTCTAAGTATATGTTAATATGATAAAATCTATCAAAACTGTATGAATTTATGTATTCTTACCTAGTAGTGTGGGTTCTTTTTCTTTTCCCTTTTCAAACCTATCTCAAGAGCGAAGAATAGAGGCGTAATCTTTCAGTACATTCATATTTCAAATGAGACCCAATTCATAGCCTTTTAACCTCATCTGCAGGATCTGCTGGTATGAGCAATAGCATGAGGAATAGCATTACTGTTTCGGGTTCTCCATTTGAACGGACAGAGAATGTAGAATACCGATTATAGCAGTTTACAGAGGGAGTTGTAAGTGCTTGATAAATGCTGTTAGCATTCTGCCGCTTCGTGTTTGTCATGCCTGGTGCTGTAGGTGCTTCACATAAGGTTGTTGGCTGGGTTCAGAAGGGCAGTGATTCTGCAGCCCAGTTGGAGAAGATGGGCTGCTAGCAAATCATACTAAAGTCACCAGAGGAATAAGAGGAGGAAGGAAGGAAGAAAAGATCAGATTTTTTTTTTTCCTTTTTCTCTGTATTTCTGTTGACAGCTTCCTCTGTAGTGCTGCCAGTCTTTTTCTAGCAGTCACTAAAATGTTATGTCTCTTTATCTCTTGGACAGACATATGTAGGCTAATTTCCAGATACCTGCCAATGATAAATAATTTAAAACGCTGCAGAGAATTTATGATTTTTTAAAAACTGTTTAAGCAGTTACTTGACAATTTATGAAGAGGGAGCTGGGTATAAGTGAGAAGCCCTATGGTAGTAGCTAAGTATGGGAAAAAATTGAAGGAAGTTCATAATGATCCTAGAAGGCAAGAACTTAAAAAAGACTAACCCTGAAATAGCAGTTGAAATACTTTTACACTCCCTACAGGTCTGTGGTAGAAATCATTACACTGATTCTAGAGAATGTGGTGTATTTCGAAGTGTGAGGAAGGGAATGGTTAAGTCTGAGCTTTAACTTTTTAACAACAAGGTGCAGGTTAGAGCAAGACTTCACACACAGTAGAAATGTCTCCTTTGAGCTCTATGCAGTGGGTTCCATATGAGGGGACTTGTATTTCGTAGCTGATGAACTACTCTTCCTCTGAAATCTACTTGAATCGAGCTGATCCACAGCCGATATTTATCAGTAGCATGAGAGCGAGCAAGCGTTTGTTTGGGACATCTCAAAAAAGGTTTTATGGATGAAAACAAGAACTACCCAGTTATATGAATCTCAGTCTTGTTAGCCTTATTTAGTGAGATAAGTCCTGAATGTTTTGCTTGAGAAGGGATGTAAAAGCTAACTGATGGGTTCTATGAATATACTAGGAATAAAGAAAAAAAAAAACAAAGAAAAAAATGTAGATTCCCTGCTTAATAGGGGAAGAGAGGAAATACAGGGTGAGGCAGACAGGACTAGAGTACTCAATGCCACCTTTGTTTAACTCTTCACCAAACAGTTAATTGTGATCAGATGCTTAATGAAATTAATTTTAGTAAGGGGTGTCATGGTTTAACCCCAGCTGGCAACTAGAACCATGCAGCCACTTACTCACTTCTTCCCCTTCCTCCAGAAGGAGGGGAGGGAGAAGAGGGGGAAAAGGAGAGGAAAGGGAAAAAAAGCCTCGTGGGCTGAGATAAAGACAGTTTGATAGGACAATAATGGAAAAGGAATAATAATAATAATAACAACAATAATGGCAAAAGAATATACAAAGTGAAGTGATACAAAACAAGTTACTCTCACCACCCGATGATGGGTTGCCCAGCAGTCCCGAGCAGCGATTGCAGATCCCTGCCCCCTGGCCAACCCCCAGTTTTATACTACGCATGACATCTGTGGTATGGAATATTCCTTTGGCCAGCTTGTCCTATTGATGCTCCCTCTCAGCTTCTATGGGAAGCTGAAAAAGTCTTTGACTAATGTAAAACATCACCTGGCAAGAACTAAAACAATATGCGTTATCAGCGTCATTCTCAAACCAACCCCAAAACACAAAAGCTACTAGAAAGAAAATTAACTCCATCCCAGCTGAAACCAGGACAAGGGGATAGGCATGCAGGCCAATGCAAGGAAAGAATAAGTTTTGTGTTTTCTAGTTAAATGGCTCAGTGAACCTCAGGCTTGGTCTAGGGTACCCGAGGAGTTCACTGAAGTGTTTTCAATTATTAGTGGCTATCTGTAAGATTTTATGAATTATATCCCAAGGGAGGAGAGAAAATAGCATTTACCTTTACAGTGAAAAAATGTGGAAGATCGAGTGGATACTGGAGCAGTCAGTCAAATTTCAATTCCTTATGGATTCTGAGCTAAGACAATCAAGGCTTTTATCTTGACAAATAATGTAATTGAGGTAGAATAGCTGAACTACCAACTGGGTGGAAGCAGTATCTTTGATATATCTGAGAGTTTTTAAGCACTTTTTAGGTAAAGATTTTTTTGACAGTTCCAAACGCCATTTCTCATAAACCATCTAGGTCAGCTGCTCTAGAGGTCATTGCCATAACACAAGAGCTTTTAAAATTTTTTTTTAAAGCCGATTGTTCACCTGTCTGAGTGGTAAGCAGTGGCTTAGTAGGGAACTGGGAGGGCTTCTGGAGTTGGGGCAGACCAGATCTGTTGTATATTCAGTTCTGGTCAGCATTTTCCTTTAACAACTTAGATAATGAAGCAGCAAATACAGTTACAAAATCTGTTACGAAAAAAAATGAAGAAGAGGAGGGGAATGAAACACTCTGAAGGATGGCATCAGAACAGAGGGTAAACTGAAAATAAAGTGAAGGTCTGGTTTTGGAAATCAAATACATATGTATGACAAGGCTTCGACCACTCAGCTGTGTGCCAACTGCATGATGCAGTTGTAAAAAGGCAAATACCATTCCAGAATGTTGTAGGAGGAGTATCAGATGTAATTACTCTCCTCACCTCAGTGCTGGGGAAGGCTCAGCTGGAATCCCGCCTTCAGCTCTGGGCGCCACGCTTCCAGAAAGAGTTAGAAAGAGCTGTGAGGAGAGTAATGAGAACAGCATGTGGTTTGGAAGACATGAGATTGGAGATAAATGATGATTATTTCTTTCCCCTCAAAGAAAAAAGGAATCGCTTAAGTTGCAGCAAAGATTTGCACAGGATTTAAGGTTTCTAATTGGATTTCTAATTGTTGTCTCAGGAGAGAGGCGTTTTTAGGCAGAGGTGAGGTGGTGGAGGTGTAGCTACAACCCCACTACAGAACAGCTAAACCCCTCATGGGGTATCAACATGCTCTCGAGGAAATCGTGATTGGTGTTAGTTTGTCTAAATACACTGGGCTAAAGTTCCTTCCTAAGCCATCCTGCAGCGTCTCTGGGGCAATCACCTCAACTGGCCTCCCCATCACAGTTCCTGCCTCCGAGCGTGAGACATGGAGCACGTTCCCATTGGAATGGGAATGGGATTATCTCGGTTTTATCCATGATCTATTCTCAGCTTTTTTCCCCCCAAGCATTCTCTATTTTTTTAATACCCTTCTGATGCTGGCTGAATCTCTCCACTAATGCCTTCCTTTCCTCCATATTTTTCAAACTTTTTTGCTTGCTCTGGTTTTGCCAGCCATGCTGCTGGGCCTTTCCTTGCTCTTTGAATTCTTGCAACCACAGGGCTTTCTCATGGTGCTACTGCAAAGGGTGTTGGTGTGGGAAGCCAGAAACTGTTTTCTCGCTAATGATGACAAAATAACTGTTTAGACCTTCTAAGTCAACCACTTACATACTAAAACAAAATGCAAGACAGTATAGGAGTCCATTTCATTGCCACTTTGGTGGGACTTTTAAATGACACAAAGCCTGTGCTTCTTACCTAGGGAAGGTACAATCATGTCTTGACTTTTTTTCCCTGTGGAAAGATCCTTGGCTTTTCTCAGAAAACGTTTTCTCACCTAAATTGTTCTGTACAGTATAAAACAGATGTTCTTTTACTGTTTATATTGAACATACAGGATTCATTATACCTACGGTTTTCGGGCAGTACCTAAATTCAAATTTATGTATTTAAACTGAAAAAGGACCTTGAAAGTATTTCTCTTACACACATATTTTAGTCTCACTTACCTATCCCTGCAGGCTAGGTAGGCTGTTACTGTTATCTCAAGAGTTGCCATGGAAACAGTTTTACACTCTGGTTCCTTTTCAGTCTGTTTCTCTCAGACAGTGTCTGTCTCTTTAAAACTGTGGCCATACTAAAATGGAAGTAAAACCCTAATAATTAAATACCAAGAGTTACCTCTACAGCTAATACTGAGTGAATAAATTTGTTGAAATCAGTGAAGCAGAGTCAAATGACAAGGTGAGAATCTGTCCCTGGATTTTCAACTATTCCTTTCCTCTTTTTTTTCAAAATTAAATATAAAACTGCTTTGAGGTCAGAGCCAGGTATTTGTAAGATAGAAGTTTTTCAAGAGATGAATGGGCTCTTTTCAACTGTGGTCGGTACATCTTCTTCATCCTCTTGCTGTCCCTGGATATTGGTGATGGTTTATGCAAACATAACCGACAGAAACTGTTAATGATTTTAAATTCTGAAGAGTTTTCAATGAATTCTTCAAAAGGAAGATGTTCCACATTTAAGTACTGGTATACGTGTATGAACGCCACATGGCAACCAGGTATGAAGGTCATTCACTAAATTGAAAAATGTGTCAGAAATGCAGGTTTATAATTTGTAGACATCAAAGCAATCATACAGAGCAAACCACATTGAAGGGGAAGTGGCTTGTCTCATCCTCAAGGCTCAGATTTCAATAGGGAAATTGGAGTTAAAATGAAAGAATCAAGAAAGCCTGTATTCATGTGATCCTTTATCTCGGAGGGGAACTTTTATCAGTGACTGATGAAAGACGCTCAGCAATACTCCAACAAAAGGTTAGGATTACATGTTTGCAAAGTGAACTCCTAACTTTAAGGACTATTTCACAGAAAAAAACTGTAGTCAAGGTAACCAAACAGAAAATGACAGCCATTAGTTCAGTCTGTACCTGGTCTCAGGAGGACAGATATCCTTGCCTCGTGTTTTCTGATCAGGCAGTGGTGGCATGGTAGTTAGCTTTTGGAAAATAGTGGTTGCTCTGTTTGTTTCAAATTTATCCAATAGCGGCCAGGTACTGTATCAGCATGATTCCAAGATAGTAGTCCATGCAGCTACTACATGGCTTAACAGAAAGTGGAGACACCACAAACAACCTTGACTGAATTTCCTTTTATTTCGGAAAACATTTTCTAGCACCTTTAAATATGAGTGGTTGATACAAATATGGGCTCAGAGTACAGAACATGGTCTAGAGGATGTGTAGAACAAATCTGAATTAAGAGTAGGGGGCAGAGCTGAAGGTCAAAAGGGCTGATGAACTAGGGGTTATTGGGATAGATACAGGGCAGCTGCCTTCAAGAATTGGCAGTTAGCATTGGGATAGCGCTAAGGACAGAACATGAATTGGCAGAGTCTGATGAGATAAATTGATTGATGGGTTGAAAAGGGACCTCGGACTTCTAGAGTTCTTGCGTTGTGGCACGCATTGCTGGAGGTCAGGGCTGGGCATCTGGTCTGATTTTAGGGTTGTTGCTTGTCTGTCTGGACCACCAGTGTAGATCTGGGTTAGAAAGAATTACTGGGGTAGATAAAGGCAAAGCTTGGGCTGGGCTTGGGAATGGAGCTAGGGTTGTTACTAGACTCAGAAATGCTTTTAGTCTGAGTTAAAAATCTTTAGCTCATGCAGCCTTTTATGTGGGCATTAATTCATGCAGACCAAATCATGTGGCACCTTCTGACAGAGACGAAAGATCAGCAGATCATGTCCTCACAGCTGTCTTGTGGTGCTGTTGCAAAAGAGGATATAAAATAAATCTCTGCCATCAGGTATTTATTTTTATTTCCTTTATGAATCTTCTAATTGCAACGTGACCGTTTCAGGTGGTATGTCTGCACGAACATCTGAGCTGTGCTGAAGTCTATTGATTTCAGCTTGAGTATCTCCGGTTCTATAGTTACAGCTGACTAAATTTCTATAAAAATCATCCTGCCATACCAAATCCTGTAGTGAGAGTGCATTGAAATAGAACCATGGTAAAAGCTATTCCCACGCTCCATACATAGTATAGAACTAAACATGTATTGGATTTCAGCAGGTTTAGAATTTTGTCTGGAGTAACACAATTTTTAAAGCAAGATGGTACAAGCTTTGAGGCCATGCTATGTATTGCTATAAAAAGGGGAATTAAAAATGACTCGTGCTATTAAAGCTCATCAAAATAATTACAATAATGATAGGAAATATGACAATTTATCTGTTTATGCATAATATAAATGACAAGAATAGGTAAGAAAATCAGTAAATGCAAGAATTATAAAAATTAATACTCTAAAAAACCAGAGGATGTGTCATTAAAGGAGGTTTCTTTCATGTTCTTCTGACTATGTCTATTCATTTAAACCTGTATTGTATTAAACAAAATTCTTTGTATGGTTCAATGTATCTCAATTAAGATTTTACTGCCCCGTCAAAAAGTTTATCACAGGCTAAAAGTTTTCATTTATTTCTCTTTTTTTGAAGCCTGCCAAGTTCTGTATAAGCTGTCACTCACTGTATAACACTCAGTGGATGAATAGAAGTTTGTTCACAATGAAGTTGTCCCAAATTTCTCAGGGTTTTTTTTTAGACCATTTACAGTCTATCCTATCTTCCTAAATTCCCTGCACAGAGCTTTTGAGTCAGAAATGATATCGCTGCTGTGCACCAAAACATCATACAATGGACCTGAAAAACCAGCAAGAATGCCTATCATTTAATAGGTATATCTAGCAGTGGCGTCATTTTGGTGCCTTTTATACATGTAATTTATAACCAAAAGATATGGTATGTTAATGACTGAATACGGAAAAACTGATTCCCCATTTTAAACTGTAAATATGAAATATTAGTATTGTTACTACGAGTGCTACCTCTTCAACCCAAGACAAAAGCAAGAGTGAAGAAGTCAGCAATAGTTTCTTATACCTGTCATCCTGACGTTACTGCAGTGGTTACTCTTGCAATAAGCACGTGAAACCTGGCACAGAGGCATAGCCCTCCACCTGCAAAAGCCTAAATACACTGTGCAGTGTCAGTAATACAGATAAGGGACACAGAAAAATGTCTGCTTGCTTACATGCACATAGATAAGTACCTTGCAGAAAAGCTCACACCAGGTAATAAGTCTTTCTAGTGTCTTTATTTCTGAGGTAAACAACATTCAGTAATGAACGATGGGCTCTGAATGCATAATGGGGGTATATTTGGTGCTGAATTGCATGAAGACATTAAGTAGAGTATTCCTGGAGAATTTGCATCAATATAAAAATATAAAAGATCAAAAGTTTTTGACAAAAAGCTCACATTTCCCTTCAGGTACAATGGGATGCGAGTGCCCCAGCCCCATTACCTTATATGAAGATGCAAAACCAGGTTTTAAACAAAATAGTATTTCAATGTTCCAAGAGGCAGAATTTGTGAAAGGGTCACCTGCATCTGTTCTGTGCCCTCTGTCAAGGCGGGTGAGAATGAAAGGAATTAAATGTTGGGGTGACTAAAAAGGATGAGCGGTCTTTCTCCTAATGCTACAGCACCTTACTGCCTGTACCCGAAATAAGTCTTGCCTTGCAGACAAATAATGTCTCTGATCTCCTTAGGTTTTTATTTGAGTTGTATTTTTTTTTCCACTTTGTTGGGTGCACATATACCATGGGGTGAAATTAATGCCCACATAGTCTAAATCAGTTAAGCCGTTTACAGTATTTCTTTTAATTAGTTCTTTTTTCCCAGCGTTATGCAGAACCATGGCAAAGAGCTGTTACTGGAATGTGTTTCATGCTGGCTATGAATGAATGAATTGAAACGTGTTTTAGAATTACAAAGTAACAGGAATGAAAAGGAGTGCTGCAAAGATCATTGCTAAACTTTTCCTGACATCTGTGTCTTGGCTGGATTGGTTATTTTGGTATGATTCATTCTGCTTTCATCTGGAGGGAACTGATCATATTTAATGCTGTAAATCAACTGCTTTTAGTTATTTGTGATTTTTGGGGGGTTGACCCTGGCTTTGTGTCAGCACCTCAGTGAGATTCAAGCAAAAATTCTGGCTCTTCTGAAGTTAAATGGGAGGTTTGGCATTGACGTCAGTATATCCAAGATTTTCACACGGTGTTTTATGACTGTCCTTCTCTCATTATACTTAAATGTCACGAGGCACAGCCAGATCTCAGCAAAGAAAGTTCAGTTCTACTGGAGTTTAGTAATACGGTTTTCAAATCAAGAAGGATGATAATGTTTCAGCTGTGGGGGTTACCTATTCTTTTCCTTTAGAAGGAAAGACATGAGTATACGGTGCTATGCACGTGCTGCTGTATGCACAGCAGCTTTACCACCTGTGTAAATTGTTTGCGACTTCACCAAGAGCTGGGATAATTCTTGTACCCTGAATAAGAAAATAGAAGAAGATGTGCCTTTTTCCTTCTTCTCCCATCACTTGCATGATGAGTTTTCAGAGTGTGACTCCTGGCAAGTGCTGCAGCAGACTGCTGAGATTCACATGGTGATTAAAGGACATACTAAATAAGCAAATGTTTATTTCTGCAGTTGCACTGCAAGATTGTAATCTTTGCTTGCCCTGCAGGACTGTAAACCCTGCTTTCAGGGGCAAGCCACACTGAGCTACGGAAAACTACAGCAACGTTCACGGAATGAGTTTCACATGTCATGGTCACTTTGAACAAACATTCTCAGCAGAAGTAACCTAGTTAAAAAACACAAGCAGTCAACAGTAACATTTCACATGCATTCTTCCAAAACAAAACCATTGTGCTGTTAAATCGCATCTCCTACTCTTGGTTTTAAATTCTTCAATGTCTTCTCTCTCCGGATTCCTCCCGGAGGACTTACTGGACAATTTATCATCATTTCTGTATTATTTCCCTTGTGAAAATCAAATGCCTGGTCAGGGCCATAAAACAGGAGTGTCTTGTTTTTAAAATCACCAGACACTTGCTTAGGAATGAGAGCTGGAAATCAGCTGGAGAGACATCCCTATATAGTCCTCAACCCTGCAGGCCTTCAGCGAGCCGCACAAAGAAGTATGTGGGGAACCACGCACGGACTTGAAAGATATTTGGGCTGAACTGGGCAGCTGGGCTTTTAAGGTGTCTAGATTAGACTGAAAGCCATGCCATGAAACTCCCCTGCGTGAGGGAGAGGTCGGTTCACGTAGATGAAGGCATATTAACTTGCTGAACTCAGGGACTGGGGTTTCCTTGGCTTTTCCAGGGAGGCGATACGGGTTTAGTGCTGTCGGGATTGTGGCTGTGTTAGAGCTCTCGGGAGCTGGAGTTATTACCCAGACGGGGCTCCGCGGTTCCGTGGGTGCGGGTTTGTCCTGGTCGCTGGCTCCAGAGAAGCTGCTGCTCACTCTCTGCATTTGGGTCCAGGCAGACCAGTCCAGCCTCAAGAGGATAGATGATAATTTGATTTAGGATAGGAAAAGTTTTGTGAACTTAAAATGATGCAGACCCAATCCCCCAAGAGATTTGTAATTATATGTAGTAGCATTCTACTAAATTGAGAAAGTGTTATGCAGGGGGGATGGCTATCGTCCATTCTCCCTCCCTGGAAGAGGGCTCTTAATGATTTGGGTGGGAATTGTGTCAAAGAATCTGTATCTCTCATCCAGTAGCTAGAGATCTATATAAATGCAATTATTTTTATTTTAATTAATGATTGTGATAAATGGGAGGCCTGCCTTGATCATTTTCCTTTGGCTTTTACGCTTCTTGAATTACATTTTTAATAGCACTGAAGTATCTAAAGGAGGGGGGCAGTGAGTTTCCATCCATGTATAAGTTGACAGGACTGACAAAAATATTTGAAACCATATTTCTTTAGTGGGGGATCTTTTTTTTTTTTTTTACAAGAAAGAAGATTTTGCTGAAGACTGTTAATCTTGTGCATCTGTGACTTCATCCTAATTTCTGAGCATGAAAAATGTGCTTTTTTTATATTTCCACAAATATCATAAGAGTATAATGTAAAAAGCTGCAATTTTTTACAGATTTTACATGGAGTTTTATTTGGGTTTAGCACACTTCTAAGGAAGCTTTAAAAGAAAAACTCCAGAAAAAAGCTTGTCAAAAATTTTAAAATATAATGACTATTTTGGAAATGTAAAAAATCATGTTTTCACACTTCAAAGCTCTTAGTGAAGGTAAATTTATCCTTTATGATATGCAACTCTTCCATGAAAAATTTTAGAGAGCAGCAGTGCTAACTTTTTTGTAATAATCTCTATGATAGATACGGCTCGCTTTGTCTTTACAGACTTTACTAACAACTGTAATTCTAAAAGTAATTGAATTCACATAATGAGAACAATAACAACAGAAAAAAACATTCTGAATCACATAAAGGATGATGGAAATAGTTGTCATTAGGTGTTACCTTTAATTTGTGCCTCAAGAACACTGAATTTCATTAGTAATAATTCTTTGTTAAAAATTAGGACAAAAGTGGTTCTACTCTTAACACTACAAGTCTCAAGTTTGCATTTGACTGTATTTATATGACGTAATTCTGTAAGATGTATTTCTGCATTATTTGGCTGCAGAAACTGACTGAGGGTTTAAAGTGCAGCCTTTGAGGAGTACTGTGAATAGGTTTTCAATATAATGTATATTTTTAAAGCTCTGAGAAGAGAAAAATGATGTATCTTAAATTGATTAGAGAACATCTTTTACAGTTAGAGATGCTGCATGACCACTGTGAGTTGTGCATAAATCTTATTTCTTTTTGGCAATGATTTTTGTATGTGGTTTGATTTATATTCTGAGGGGGATGCCAAGAGGCTAGCAACATAAATCATGAAAATGAAGCAGCCTAATATGCAATAGCTAGTTACAAAATTCATACTTGGTATTAGATGAAATAAAGTGTAAATACTCAGAGGATGATAGAGTGCCTTAATCTACAGAGTTAATCCAGCTCTGCATGCAGAAACCTGACCAGATGACTGTGCTGGTTCCTTTGGGCACCGGAACCTTTGGGCAAAGTTTTGCCTCCTTTGATGTTAATGGCCACTTGGCTTGCCTGATGCCCGGATTTCACCTTGGATCACGAACCTTCCCAAGCACATTTTAAAAGGAGGAGCAGAGAGATGTTTCAGTCCAACTGACACGTGGAAGACAGGGAGCAGAGCATTAGGAAGGAGGGTGTGCCCAAAGGCTGTCTGTGGAGCAGATTTTGTATGTTGTGTGGTACCATCAACCTGTAGCAGTTGGTTGTCTGTGGAGCCCTTCTCCAGGGTACATTACAGGAGGCTTTTTTGCTGACAGGCTCAGTACCTCTTTCCTGCCTGTGGCCACAGGTTATATTTATTCAGGAGCTGTCTGAGGCAGAGGCCTTTGAAAGCACAACAGGCTGTGTTCACTGAAAGTCCAGCAGGTAGTACAAGCCAGCAAGTTTTTGTGTGTGAGAGTTTATATGAGCTTTTTAGTACCCATATAAGTAAAGAGGGAGCATCTCTCTCTCTATTTCTGGTAAGGATAAGGAAGATTGAGATGCCAGGTTTAGGAAATATCAAATATGAAAAGATGACATAGGAAAACAAGCCTACACGGTACAGGATTTATGGAACCGTGCAGCTGGTATGAAAGAGCACTAAATAAACCTTGCGGACAGAAAAATCCATGGAGTAGAAACGCAATCAAAGAAAGTCCTGGGATTTCCAATTGAATTTTGAGAGACTATTGAGGGGGATGAGCCTGGTCACGAGCCTGGTCACAATCCTGGAAGTTGCAGATAGCTAATGCCCAAGAGGATCTAAATAGCAGACTCTTTTGTGAGGAGGTTAATAAATGGAAGAATATGAATGTGAGGAAGGATGATGGAGAGATCAGCTAGTGCAGGAAAACTGATCTAAATAGGATGCGATGGGGAAAGGATACCAGTATTAGGTGATGGAGTGTCACCAAGGAACAGCCAGCCCATCTGAGGCAACGAGAGGAAGGAATGAGGGAATTTCTGAAAGTATCTGTGGAATATATCAGAGATGATGGTGGAGTTGGATGTGGTGTCAGGCAGTATAGTAATCTATTAGATTACAAGAAAAATAAGTAAAATTACTAGCTGCGCAACAATAGAAGAATTTAATTTCCCAGAAATGGATTAGGAAAATAAAAGGCAGGGCTGAGATACCCCTGGACTTGATGGGAATTAGGTCTTAATGTTGAATAGTTAGGGAACCAACAAGAAATACCAATTTTGGCTGGCCATTGACATCAACCTGAACTGAATCATCGCAAATGAGTTTTGTTCAATTTTAAGACAGAAAAAATGTAGGCATAAGCCTGATGTTCAGTGCTGTGATGCTTCTGGTGTTAGTGGTGTTTGCAAAACTAAGGAGCACGAGGATATCAGTCCAGAGACAGCCTGCAATTACTTCCAGCTAAAAATACAGACACAGTCTGAAGCTTTAAATCCAGGTAGACAAAAAGGAAGAATTGAGGAATGGGGCAAGTGCCTCTCAGTGGGCAAGAACTTAAAGCTGGATGTTAGGAATAAGCAAAGAAAGGAGAAGGCCTGAGAACCTGGTTGAACTGGATCTTGCACAGAAAATCTCAGTACAGATATACAATCAAAAGAGCTAAGAGGGCCTGTTGTGTACAGAAGCTCAAGGGTGATCTATGTAAAGTCCAATTCTGAATGAACATTTGACATAGTTTCCAAAAATGTTGATGGCATCCTTTAGGATAATCTAAATCATCTCCATTGTAGCATACCGAATGAACTAACAGATGAAATTGCGTGGCCGGTAACAAGAGTGTTTAATCAATGTGTAAATAGGGAGATATCTGTGTCTGGAGTTTTCAAATATTCAGAAGAGGAGAGGAGGGGAGCGTCTGCACAAGCACAGACATGCTGTTTTGTACTCTAAACCTGTGCAAAGTCTTGGATTTTGAAAGAATAGTATTTAATGACATGGAGGCAAACGTGAATTCAGAACAGCCGTAGAAACAGTTAGAAGATGGGTAGCTGCCTAGTGCCAGCAATGTTTTTGTAAGGTGATCATTCAGACTTAACTTTCTGCTACATCCATGCTGTCTCTAAATGTGCTGGAGGTCATTTAGGGACTCAAGGACTAACAAATGTTGTGTAGTTAACATTATTGTTATTTCATCATTATTTGGTCTAAGCCAATTGTAAGGGTGGCAACGACACCACCCTTACAGAAATACTCGTTAGATCTTAGCATAAAAAGAATCTGAATGTCTAAGATTTCAACCTCAAAGCCCCCAGTAGCTTATCCCCAATATTAAGGCTGTCTCAAATCTATACTGTGCAAATTATGTCTTCTGGATTCCTGCCAGCTCTCTTGTCACATCTTGCTCTTTCTAGTGTTTCGGCTCTTTTCAGGGCATAACCTGAAGACCAGTAGCAACTTGCAATACACCAGACACAAAGGAGTATTTGTAAGACACACAGAGAGATTTTCTTTCCATGATGAGATTTCAAATGATAGGTGTGGGAAACGTCTCCCCCTCTTTCTTTTTTGTCTTTTTATTTATGACAGTTTCATTCCCATTTCGCCATTGGTTTTGCAGGCTTTGTGCCGATAGGTAGATATTTTAGATACATGCCATTGAAAATAGTTGGTCACTGAATGAACACATGGCGTGTGACTAGCGAATGGCTATACGCATGCTTTCTCTGGCTGACCTTGCCGAGAGACCTGTTAGTCAGCGTGGGAGCCACTTGGAAGGGCAAGAGACAAACAATTACAGGTTTATGTGCCTAACCTTGCTGGCAGGCAATATCCTGGAGACATTAATAAGATGTGAGATCACAAAACATCTGGAGAAATATCAGCTGACAAAAGCCAGCTATTTCTGATTCGTAAGGAATAAATTGTGTCTGACAAATCTGGAAATGGACAAAAGCAGTAAAAATGAGACAGTGGATTGGCACTTTGAAAAGACTTGAAGAGGAATTGCAATATCAATGTTATGTATAAAGATTTGCAAGTACAGCTGTAGAAGTGACTTAATAGCCACGCTCAGATAAGATGACAGGCACTTGGTCTGAAGGTTTCTTTATGCACAGTCTTTAATTAGCCTTTAATTAAATTAAGACTTTAATTCATCTTTAATGCACAGCTGATCTGTGCTTAGTGGGTTCTGATCACTTCACTCTAATAATATTTCTAAGAGGACAGTATAAGAAAATCTAACAAGTTTAGACACAGTGCAGACAATATGATCTTAATTATTTAGCAGAATATAGCCCTTCATGGATAGGGGCTTTTTGTAATTACTTGAACTTCAGAATAGACCATTTTCCCCAGCTACGTCAGGGTCCTAAAACATGCTCATTGTTTCTGTCCCCAACAATAACAAAATCCTTCTGTGTGTGGCTATATCTCAGAGGAAATATAACCTCATGTAACCCACAAACTTAGAGCCAAAGGGGAAAAAGTTACGTAGCTAAGGAGAGGAGATTATTCTGCTTCTGTACAGTATCAGATAATCGATTACTACTCTGCAACCTGGAAACAATTTCATATTGATGATCCGTGTATGTATGTTTGCAACAGGGCTGAAATTAACATTAAGTTATTCATTAATTTGGATAAGTAGCTTATACTGTACTACAAGGAATTAACTCTAACCACCTACCTGCTATTTTATCTTCCTGGAAGAGGATGTGGGAGATTTTCTGCGGTGTCCAGGAACCTACAACACAGTTCATCATCTATTCTGTCTGCTTATCACAGGCTGTGATTTATTAAATGCTTTGATATCCATTGAGATTTAAACTGCCGTGCATGTAAATGAGTTAGCGTGATCTATTTCATCTTGTAGCTGTTTGTGGGGGATTATTATTATTATGCTGTGTGTAAAGCACTAAACTGTCTATACAGAATTCTTACGTAGGAGCTATAGAAATGATTCATTTGAGTCCTATAAGAAGCCAGTGTCTTCCTGTAGGTTTTCCCAGATGTGTTCATAATGTTGATTCCCTGGTTTTATACCAGTGACTTCTTTCTTTCCCCGGCTAGGACATGGTTTTGGGCAAGATTTGGTGTAAACCTCAAGTCAGTGCAGGTTATTTAGCATAGAAACCGAATGGGGGCAAACGGATATCTGCTTTCTAATTTTCCCCATTAACAGACATTTGGGAGCCTCAGCTGACTCCCATGAGAAACTGTTCCCTCCCAGCTGTGGTCTAAAATCAAGAAAGTACTCGAGCATATATTAGCCTTAGGTAGGCACTCCAGTCCTGCAGATTGTCACAAATTCTAAGATTTATTTTTTTAAACATATGTCCTCTAATTGCAGTTGCTTTCCTCAAGTAACTTTATAAATCCTAAAGTCTGAGCTTCAATTCCACTTCCACTCCTGGAGGAGACCGGAGTTCCAGTCCTACGTCTGCCAGCGTTATCTAGTGTTTGAGGGATGCCTCCCAGTGGAGGCATCTGAAAACAGAGCATGATGCTTTTTTTTTAATATCTGTGAAAGATGAAGTTGCTTCTATAATGATGAAGTTTCTTCCATAAATTATAGTAAACCAGTAAATCTTTTTTTTTTCCCTTGTTTTTTCCCTCAGTGAAAAAACATCTGCCTATTGCAGATGGTTAGCAGAGTTCTTGACACAGGAGAAAGCTTATAATGATGCTACGCAGAGATAAGAGGGCTGCGTGGTATAAAACTACTTCTATATTTCTCCTTAAGAAAGCTTACGTTCATCAGTGTTGGAGAAAGCAACTTTCCATACATGCCGCAGAAGGGTGGTGTTTGAGGATGAATGTATTTCCCCAAATGATTAAGAGCCAGTGTTTGCAAAGCACTTCGTTATCTTTGGATGGGAATGGATGCAAATTTAAAAGCACTGGCAATGATTGCTTTGAAATACTTACAGCTATTGTATGCAAACAGCACAAACCATCGAGTGTGACTATTGTTCAGGTAAGAATGTAATTTGGGAAGATTTTTTTCACATGATGTCATCATTTAGTTCTTCTCTTGGTGAAACCACTCACAGAAGACAAAACAGATTTTGCATATTAAAGCTGTTTACAAGGTGTCAGATCTGACTGTGTGAAGGCCAATCCTGCAAACGGTTACTGTCGAGCACGAAACTTCCCAGTAACCCTGGCTGGACAATAATGCAGTTCTATGTCACCTGTATACCCAAACACAAGCTTTAATTGTGCTGATTTTGAAATCTATGGCACAATAACTACCAATTCAAAAGCTCACATTCCTCCATTTTTGTTGGATTTATTTCTGGTTAAACTTCTGCTTCTCCTTTTATTCTCTACCTCATTATCTTTTATCTTTTTATGAGGACAGTGGATGTCATTTTGTGTCACCATTACACTTTTTCTCAAAAAGGCAGAAATGTCTTTTCTTCTTTAAACTGTGGGAAACCAATGCAGTTATACGAACCCAGAGCCAAAATAATCATGTGCTGATAAATAGAGACCTAAACTACCTCGTGGACAAATAACTCCAATCTGGATTTTTTCCCCCAAATGGGAAATGTTCCAGCAAGTGAGGGTAAGCAAAAATCATGTAATGAATTATAAATGTTCATTACTAGCAAACTGTTCAGTAATGTGCTATAATGTTAAATACATAAGATATTAACATAAATTTTCTATGAAAGCTATATGCCAGTGTCATGGTTTGTAATACGGATACAGTAAGATACAAATTGATTAGAAATTTAAAATATTTTATAACTTTAAAACAAAAATGTAGTGAAACATGTTTTCTCTCTGGTTTTGTGTTTACTTTAAGACTTTTCTTGTGTAATTAAAAATGCAAGACACCTGCATAAGCAGGAAATTTACTGGCTAACATAGAAACCATACTCGTAAGCCCTAACATGTGCGGTCCTACTTTACAGACGAGGGTAAATCAATGTAGTTTGGTGTCAATCAAGATCTGTCTCCAAATTCACTCTTAGGCTCAATACAGCTAGAACATATGTCCCTCTTATACACTGAACACAGTACAGTTACTGATGGGCATACTATAAACTTATAACTTGGCTCCTAAATTACTAATACATTCAATATTGCATGATAACATTCACCTAACATTCAAATACATCCCAGTAAGATGTAGAATCTGCGTTTAGAGAGAGACATTTGAGAAATACAAACAAATACTAGTACCAGAACAGGGGTGACTCTTTATAAGGAAGTATTTCTTGAGATGTATTATGTAGTTTTTCCACAGAGATAAAAATCTGGGAACTGCTGAATGGACTCTCCATTTCTTGATGATCAAGGGTGGAGGAATGACTTTCTGGAAGATATTTGCTAACTAAACACATTTTGCTGACTGTATGCAGAAGTGAGTGGGTGAAATTCTGTTGGGTTTTTTTGTTGTTTTGTTGTTTGGGTTTTTTGTAATGCAGGTGTTAGATGAGATGATCTAATGGTCCCTTCTGGCCCTAAGGCAAATCACAGCCTCCACTTGACAATATTCACGGAGCTCTCTCAAACCCTTTTTACCAGGCCTTTGGGGAAGGAGGTTCCTAATGGGGAAGAATTTTATAGAGCAGAAAAGTGTTTGCCAGCAGAAATATTTGCTGTTGGCAGTTGATTTTTGGGGGGAGAAGGGGAGGTTTGCCAAGGTGTTCATTTGAAATGTCTTTTAAATCTTCATTAAAGATGCCTGTGGCAATACTCGGGCATGTCTTTGTATATTTTGCCCTGGATAAAATAAATAGCTTTTTTTTTTTTTTTCTCAAGGCAGAGACACAAGTATTCACATATTATTTCATGGCAGAGGTAAATTTCATCTCATATTTGTCTGTCTCAGGGAAAAAAATAAGGGAATATGACTAGTATCTGTCTCGTGTCACCTTTCTTGGAAGCGATGCTTTCCAGCTTTGCTAAATTCATCCATCTCTTGAGCAAACTGTCAGAGATTTAGAGAACCAGAGCTGTAGTTCTGTTAGCTCTGGTTCACCTGAGAGGACTGTGGACTGCTCACTTTTGGAAATCCTGGCCATGTTTTAAAAGGAGGCCTAGAAACATTTATAAAAGTAGCACGATTTAATGGTGGGATTTGTAACCATGGATAAGTCATCAAATACACTACCTGCCAGACAAGCGAGGTATTAGACAGCCCAGAGTACAGGTTACGCGCAGTGGCCGGTTGGCTCTGTCAGCAAAGCAAGCTGAAAAACCGAGGGCGGCTTGTGGGTATGAACACCGACAAAATATTTGCAAGCCCTTCGCACCGTTTATCCATTCATAGTTTAGAAATTATGCTTTAGCTTTTTGGAAAAGACTTTACTTATAGCCCGTTCCATTCAGTATGATACTTTGAGCAGAAGACGGTGCAAGGAGCCATGCTGTGTCCCACAATCTGTCACTGGACTGCATGAATAGTGCCCACGTCAGCCTTTTGTCGCTGGCCACAACAGAGACAACTGGCTCTCCCACGTATAGGTGCTGCTGGGGTGGATTGTCCTCTGAAGAGACAGATGTCATTAACGAATGATATACAGCAGGCAGTGTGGCTTGTGGGGCTTACAATGGCTGCAACATCCAAAGGCCATATGTAGTGATCTCATTAGTTTCTTGATTGCCTCCTGCACAGGCTGTTGGAAATGCCTAAAAGTGCAAGTTCAAAAGGGAAAGTAATGTATCATGTTTGGATTTTCCCCTTCAGTCATGCAAAGCAAGCAGAGAACCTGCTGAGTTTGGACGCTAGAATTTTTAGAGACTAGAGCCTGTCTTAATTGTGGATCTGTTAAATGGCTTTGCTTCACACTGTATTTCCCCACTGTCTCCCACCATCAACGAGTCCAAAAAGATATTGAAGAAATGCAAAGTCCTTTGGGTATTTTCAGCCTGAGATATTTATCCACTTGGTTCTGTTTCAGCCCCAGCAGATGTTTATCTTCTGCTAGGAATTTAAGGGAGACATCTGCAGAATTCCTGGGATGTTCAGCTTTGGATACAGCTGTGAAGAAAAATACATGATGTGGGTAATGTTTTACTGTTTTCCTTTTAGTTTTATTTTTCTGTTCTTCATTTCAAATGAGTAGTATAGGACCAGCCACATTTTGCATCTCAGTCTGGTGGGGTGGTTTACCTATAGTCTGCTTTGATAATTTTGGGAAATCTTTTGATCTTGGTGCTCAGCAGTACTTTGCATTGTCTTTACTCCCTGTTTTCATCAATGGGAAGTTCCCTTTCAGTCCACTTTTTCTGTTATTTAACTACGATTTCCCAGCTTCTCAAAAGAGCTTGTTTCTGCCTGAACTGAGCAGCCCTTTTATAGCAAACACCAAGTGGAGAAATTTTCCCGGGCAAGATTTTTTGCAGGGGCAACATCTTTGTTTTCAGAAGGATATATTTAACTGCAATTGGCAGCTTTGAAACCACAGTAGACCATTTAAATTTTAACTGTTAAACCTAACACAAACACAAGCTGTTATATTTCTTACCTACAACTGAGTATCTTTAAAAACGATGCAAAAAGCAGAAGCATCTCTGATGCTTTGAAAAACAAAAGCATTGGTAAATGCCTTTCTAATCTTATCCTTCTACATAATTTACAAACTCTTTAGTGCAAATGCAAACTGTTGTTTAAAAAGTATGATTAGATATTAATTGTTTAGTGGTAATTACAGACAATAATTAGTAGGAGTCGCTTTCTGTAAGGATCCTGTTTTACCTTCATTGTCCTGCTCTCAGATGGTATTCCTACTCGGTGTAAAAGTTAATTTGAAAACTTGATTTTGGATACCAAATTTAACCGTTCCTGGAGGAGAACGGTGGTTGAATTATTAATGGCTGATGTCCAGTTCAGCTTTTTCCTGAGCTTTGCTGTCTTCATAGTTTTGAGTTCAGTCACTGTGGTCCTTATTGTCTCCCATCTAAAAACTATCAGCATAGCCCTGAATTATTCTTTTTCTCCACAGACTGTCTTCCCAGAAGACAGCATTAATCCCTTCCACCCACTTTACAGTGCATTGCATTCCCTCTGTCTCCAATTAAAATGTCCATGTAGACTGAATTTAGGATTAGTACAGGAAAATGGTGAGGTTTTAGTGAAATATGACAAACAATTCTCTATCATCTGATGTATTAATTCTTCCTGTAAATGCTATACCATGGATCTAAATTGTGGTTGCAGGCCACACTGGAGTGGCTTTGAAAACCATTGCAGTGGTGGGAACATCTGAAGTTTGTGTCTGAGTGGCAGAATGCAGCATAGTGTCCAAAACCTGAGGGCCAGCGCAGCCTTGCTTCTTCCAAGTGGCGGTAACTGAGGTTGGAGTCGTAGCCCTTGTGGGTGTATAGATTCCTGGTGGGATATCCCAGGGCAGCAGTTTAAATTGGCTGCGGTATTAGTCATTTCCTTGCTGCCCTTTCCCTTTAAAGAAGACATTATCTATGCCTGTGACATAAGAATACTTTCATGTAAATATTTTGCAAGTGGAATTACTCATTATTAACACAGACAGTTCTGAAGGCAAATACAAACAAGATGTGTCAGCAAAAACATTATTATTAAGGAATTCAGACTTCAAACCACATGATGATTCATAGAGCACCTGACTGATTTTTTTTGCTTCTCAATTTCTTTTTTCCTCTTCACTAAATATGAAAATGTCTTATGGGGCATATTTCCTCTAAGTATGGAACTGAATGATACTACACCAGAGGTTCACCAGAAGGTTTGTGTTGGTGTCTGATAAACTGGAAGCATGGGGGAGGATTCCTTGGGTAGCATGTCTGCTCAAATGTGTAAGTGGAGGAGAAATGGAATGGGTGACATTATGTTAACATAAACTGAAACAGAGCTACAAAAGGTCTGCCTGAAATGAAACTGTGTGGTGAGATGGGAAGGCAAGTAGCACCTTTTTTACTGTGCAGGAAAGGCTGCAAGGCTCATCTTCAGTGAAACCTCATTGCAGCCTGCACATTTTAGTGCTTTCTGGAGGGTAGCTTTGGCTGCTAGTGCCTTGGGTCATTGGCTTTCTGCATACATGTAAGGCACTAGGAAGGTGGGGAAAACTATGGTAAAATGAAGTAGTTAAATAGTCGTTAAATAAATTCTGAATTCCCCTCTAGTTTACCCTCAGTTTTTCAGACAGTACTGAGAAACTCGCTTGGGTGGAAGGTTAGGGTTTTGGTGCAGGTCTGAACTTCATTTCACTGGCAGAGGGACAGAGCAGGACTTCCTCCCGTTCAGCTGCTCTTGCTTTAGTCTCACTGTGCTGCAAAGAGTACTTCTAAATTTTTACATTTTTTTTCTTCCTTAAGAATACCTTGTACAGAATCACATCAATATAGTAATAGATTTTTACACTTTTTGGGATGGGAGAAGCAAGGATGAAAGGTATATAATTAATTGCAAATACTCTTGTCTATAACCTTTTAAGTAACTAAATTTGTTTTAGGTTGTGGGTTTGTTTTTTTTTTTTCACCAAATGAGTCTACTATTCTGTGTGATACCTTCATGCCTCAGGTCTCTTAAATCACAGCTGAATCTCTTTTATGAGGCCTAAGGGAAAGTCGAAGGTTATGTTCCTTGTTTTCTTTTGTAAATATGTTACAGTCCATTTCATCTAGAGTCTCGCTCTTTTCACAGCTGGTTGTTGAGTCAGTTCTATAGGCTGTACCGTGATTTAAATCACTTAATATCCTGTGGGTTTTTTTTTTTTTAGGAAATGTTGGTATTTTTTTTCAAATATGAAGAACACTAGCATTCACGTAGATTTAGATTTTAAAAAGTACCCTGTGGTTTCACTGGACATCTAAAAATATATTATATTTCCTTTATAGATCTGGTATGTGCAAAATGAAAAAAAAAAGCCTTCATCCTAATCCACATTTTAAAAAAATGACTACGTATTCAGGCTTAAGTAATACATCAAATAATTCTTTCAACTGCTTAGTTTATATCAAAAATATACCAAGTTTTATCAGATTCTTTTCCAACTCAAATGAAGCAAGAGGACAGGAAAGTATATTAAGATGAACGATGCTTATTTCACAGAAATGTATGAGCGATACACTTTTCATTGCCTGAAACTCTTCAGGTTCTTATTTCTGTGAAGCGATTTTCCTCTCTAGGTATCAGACCTTATGCAGAAACCCATAAAATAACTGCAGGTTAATTTTATCGTCTTGTTTTGTGTGCAAACTTCATGATTTGAGGAGGTCAGGAATTTTGTTTTCTTCCTTCTGCTTTTTAGTAAAAATCCTTGTTTCCACAGATTTCACAGGCTCTGTCAATCTGAATTCAAGCATTTTGCTTACAGAGCTGAATTACAACATGTTGTTTGAAATCAAGCGGGTAATGAAGTCAGTAGAAGGAAACAATACCAATCCACTTACTGGAAAGGTCCCTAGTGGCACCTCTCTGTGCACTTGGGGCTGCTTTACATCCATCAGACATGCACTGCAACACTTACTCTTGTCTCAATTTGCCACAACTGCTTTGTGTCTTTGACTCTTGGGCCAAGTTCAGAGATTTATGGAAACAATTGAATTTCTCAGACACAAAATTATCAAGTTGATGATTTTGCTATTTGCAAAACACAAGAGAAGAAAAAGGCACGTTGAGAAGCACCATGGTCTGGTGTGTGAGGTATTTACCAGTGTTTGTGGGGATGACCTAAACTTTGCATGCTTTGCTGGATTTATCTACGAAGCTTAAATCAGGATGCTGTTTTATCTGCAGCTGAAGCTGACAGCTGGTGAAGGAGAAGAAAAAACCTTTGGGGTTTTGGCCCATCATTAACTGCTTTATAGTGAACGCTTCTAAGCGTCTGAGCTTAAAAATGCAATGTGTGTCTTCCAGTAGTACATGTTAGTTCTTGATTCTTACATCTTTCATTTTCTTGCCAGAGGGGTAGGTGGATTTGCTGTGCTGGGGAAATATGACTAAACTTGGCCTGAAACTTAACAAATTGTACAGTCTTTGCTTATAATTATTAAACCACAGATTAGCAGATCTATCTTTAAATCAGCAGCAACCCTGAGACTCTGTTATCTGCACTGGGAGATGACACAAGTAGGGAATGGAGCAGAAGGAACAGAACTCTTCATCGTGCAGCTATGAGGAGCCCATCTCCCTCTTTTTCACTTGTCAAAGGTCTAGTTTCCACTCAGGTCATTGCTTTTTGCTACAGCAGTCTTCCAGTGCTCCAAGATCTTTTTCTGTTAAGCATTGCTTTTTCTCCTCTCTCTCCTCCCAAATCAACTTTATAATTCTATGGCTTAGTCAGCTTTTCTGCATTTTTCATCTATGAAATGACTCTGAGTCCCACAGATGTCCAGTGTTTTCTTCTTGTACAGTCAGAATAAGTAGGAATTATGGCAGCAACTCCATGGCAGATAGAATCCATCCCACAACACAGAAGGGAAACCACTCAGACAACCTGGAGATCCACAAAGACCAATACAGTTCCTGGGCTGCAAAGCTGTGGCATCACTTGTACAGTGATTTGTAGTCCTGGGATTTCTCTCATCATTGACCAAATGAACGTATCCTCCTTCTATTATACTTTCCATCCAATGTGTATCTGTTTCATATAGAAACATTACTGAATCCCTGGAAATTCCCACTGTGCAGCTTCAGGCTACTGCTTTGGTGCTATAGACAAACAGCATTGCTGTTTTCCTGGTCAGTGTAACTCCTTATTCTCCTACAACTTGACTTGTTGACAATATCAGGATAAATTCCCTCTACATTTCATTTCAGTTTTTTTTTTTTTTTTTTTTTTTTTTTGAGTGCTATCTGGCACGCCCAGTCAACTTCCATCTGGAGATCTTTAATTGGGAAGAAGGAGGTGGAAAATCTTTCCTTTTAATTGCAACATGACAGTAGAATAAAAATAGGATATCAAATATGTTGTATCTGCTAGGGTTGTTAAGGCTCATCTTCTGGGTCTTCATTTTCAACTGCTTTCTGTGCAATGAAAAGCAGAACTTGTACAATTTTTTTTTTTTTTTTTTTAAGAAAAGTAATAGCCAGAACATAGCGATGATAGTTCAGGAAAGAAGTAATGTGATGCCATTGAGCCCTCATGCAACCCAGTGCCCAATTACTGAGGGGAGTAAGTCCAAAGAATAGTGGCAGGAGAACAGAACAATGAAACGCTCCCCACGTGCTCTCGTGGGACAGACAAGTCAATCCATCATGAGTGCACAGCCTAGCATCTGGGAGATCCAGATGATACACACTGTAGTTTTCCTGTATCAGCAGTAGTGTCTCTATTGTTGCCTTTTAAAAGCGCTTTTCTAGCGAGGCCTAGGGCATGATTGAAATGCTTGTTATTGCAATTGCTCTGGCTCAATCAATCTTCAAGCGTGATACAAGGCCAACCTGGTCTCGGGCTCTTTATCTGCCCCTTCTGCTTGCAATTGTTAAGAATGCACTTAGTGACCTAAGAGCTAACAATTTCTTTTATGTGAACCATATGCATGTACCACATAGTGAAGAGAACATCTTTTAATTGTGATTCTAATTGCTCAATGCAAAAATATTTGTTATAACTGACTAAATCCCAGTCAAACCTTCATCTTGGTATGTTTATGGCTGGTTTTTTTCTAATGTACATTCCTGTGGATTATTTTGCAAGCCATCCCATGGGTGTGTTGAGCATCCAAGCATCCTTGCAAACAGTTATTGCAGATGTATAGCTATAATTCAGGTGAATCATCATTCCCCTTGTTAAAAGTTTTACAGCAAAAAAATACTTGGCTAAATAGAAATGGGAGAGGTCTATTTAGGGATCAAAATAAAAGCAACCTAGGTTTGTCATGCAAGGAAGAAAATGGCCTTAGACACGCAGTTTATTTAGATTTAATAAGTCCACAGCGGGCCAGTATATTTAAAAGTTACGTGCTGCTCTACTGTCAAAATTCTCGGGGCCTGGTTCTCTGTCAGTGTGTATCAAGACGAGTCCTTGAATAGGATTTCTGGAGTAGAAAGCTGGTGTATGCAATCTTTTGCAGGAACATAGTGTGTTTGAATCTCTGTTGCAAGTGGAGAAGGGTTAATGTGACCTCAACATACATGGTATTGACCTGGGTAGCGAGAGGATGCGTTGACTCAGAGCATGACTGCTGAGGCTCTGGAAACTCCAACTATAAACAAAGCCCACATTTGTTCCTGCAGATATCCAGCTGTCCTTTCTCGGTCCTGCACTATGAATATGCTTAGAAGTGTTTTGTCATCAGGAGATGCTTTAAGTAATCCACTGTATTATTTTGAGCTTAGATAAAACCCATCAGTGAAAAGTCGTATGTGGGCTGTATGGTCAAGAAGACACAGGGCAATAACCGTCCTGGCACAAATCTCATTTGATCTGGTGAAGGCTTATTGTTGTCTTGGAAATAGAAACAGAACAGAAAATTCAGCTGCCCATGCTATAGCACCCAAGGGCCTCAGGAAATGCAGGAATGATGTGAAGAAGGAAAAAATTCCTTAAACCTGAAATTCAGGTCTGGCAAATAGAAATGCCGAACTTGCTGCTTCTTCCCAGACTGTGGCTGGGTTTTTCTCATCCTTTTTTTTTTTTTTTTTTTTTTTTTTTTCCCCATTTTTTTTTTTTTTTTTTTTTTTTTTTTTTTTTTTTTTTTCCCCCAATTCTTTTGCCTTTCTCTTTCTGTCGTTTGCTGGTTCATTGAGCAAAATGCTCTCGTTCCAGTTGGAGTGTTTATATATGCTCCACTAATTTGAGTAATTGTAAGTACCACTATCCTAGAGTGCTCTCAGTTTGTTCAGAATCCAACTGCATAATTACTTGGTGCAGGAGGATTGACCATACCATTCTCTGCTGTGTTCAGAAAGCTTAAATGGCTTTTGGAGGAAGAGTGAAGCAATTGGAAGAACTTTCAGCTAATATACAGAGCTCTGTGTCCTGCTTTATTTTTATGACCTTAGAAAATTTGGGCTTGCCTGCTAGTCATGCTGTAACTCTCTGTCCCATTCTCTTTCCCATGCCTTTATAAACAAACAAAAAAATCTGCTAAAGTATCACCTGCACTTACGACAATTTAGTACAGCATTATGACTAGAATAGATTTTTTAAAGAATGATATTCCTCATGTAATAATACAATATTCAGCTCCTGTAAGTGCTTCCAGCAGAGGATTTCATATATAAATTCCTTGCCTCTCTCTACCACAGTCATTTGAAGGAAAGGTTATCCCCGTTCTGCAGCAGCGAGGAACTGAACGAAGAGACAATGACAGTAAATCTGTGGCTGACTGGCAGATGTCAGTTCTCGTGGCTGTGATTCCTGGCCCAGCTCTGCCTTTCCAAGCTGGGCTTTGCCTCTGCGTCACCCAGAAACTCAAACCAACAATGACACCAGTGGCTGCTGAGAGCACAGGTCCTCTGCACAGAGGTTGTGTCACCCAAGTTCATTTAATACCCATTACAGCCATTCAGACCTTTGCAGCCAAGCTGAAGGCCACCTGGAACTCCATTTCAGTCCGTATTTTAAAACAGACAAGCTAGCTTTTTTTTTTTTTTTGCCCCCACCTTGTGTTAGGCTCTTCTTTAGTCCAAGGGAATAATTCAACAGCAGCTCTAAAGTGGATGCAAAGTAATCAGCTCTGAATATTAATGCGGCCCAGCCTTCTTGGTTATATTTCCTGGGCAAAACCCACTGCTGGTTGACAATTTTACCTGGCGAGGGCACCGAGCAGCAGACAGCCCTTCCCTCGCCCACCTGCAGTGGAGGAGGAGGTCTGCAGAAGGAGAGCCTCTGTTCACCCCTCGCAGGGCTCTCTCTTGGCACTTAGCTGGAAATTTGGCCTTTAAGAGGGACTTGTGCCTGAAGCACAGACATCCTGTTCATCATAGCTAACCATGAGGGATTCTCCCGTAGGAACCACACTGTTGGGGTACGTGTCTGTTGCTGGCTTGCTGCTCGCATAGAAAATGTTGACTGGTGGCACCTTTCCTCAACACACTTTCCATTTAGCTGTTCTTTGGAAAACACAGAGCAGCAGGTTGCTTCCTCTGGTATCTTTATGTGTAAGACTTTTCAGAGAACTGTTATTATCAAATACCTTTAAGAGATGGAGCCACAGCTGAGAAGTAGGCAGAAAGATTTCTATACAGCCCTGAATCAGTTCTTCAAGTAAAAGAGGGACTGAGGTTTAATATATGACTTCATATCAAAGTCCTGATTGCAGCACATGCTGCTGTTTTTTGGTTGGTTTTTTTTCCAGTCTCTCCCCATGCAGCATACTGGACACTGAGGCCAGACATCGTCTCAGAGATCTCACTCCAAACACAAAGTGACCAACATTAAGTTTATATAGTGTTCAGTACTGTGGTGGCTGACGCTCCCTTTTTGGATGTACTTTCTCCACATACAGATAGTAAGTGGTGATACCGCCATAAAGAAACCAGGTTGTTAACCAAGAAAGTTAAGTAACTTGCCCAAGGACACGCTTTGAAGTGGCTGGTTCCACCCAGCTGGATTTTTGTGGTGCATCACTGAAAGCAGTCCAGTTTAGCACGAGCAGAAGGCTTCAGCTATACAGTCTTTTAGCAGTGTGCTACAAAAGTCAAATTTTCTAGACTAAGCAAAATAGATCCTGAGTGCTTTGTTTCAAGGGATTAGAAATTAGTTCAGACTGAAATGGGAACAGGTGGAAGCAAAGCTTACTCCTAACTGACTGTATTTCTCCTTTGCTGTACTGATAGTCTACAGTTGTGTAATCGTGAAGACAATTTTAGACTCTTTTGTACTCGAGAATACAGTAAGTTATGTTTTACCTGTCTGTCTCTGGAGAAGAAAAGCTTTAATTAAGTCTTACTTTAATTATGTCCCATCTACACAGTACCTAAATGCATTATGAGAGTATGACATTTGCTATTTGCTTGCCTTCTGGGAAGGTTTAGATGCTGAATCCTCTAATACTGTATAAAGTTTCAAGTGCTATTATTAAAAGAATATGTGAAACAAGATTCTTAATATATGCATTATTATAATAATTGCTAAGTAGTGGTGAAAACCTGAGTGATTAAAGTATGATCTGGAACTTTCTTCTGAAATAATAGAATTCTGTGTTCATATAGAAATTCTCCAACACTGGTGGTCCTGATGATCTGCTTGGATGGCTGGTGTCCTGGATCGGAGCCTTATTTCACAAAAATCAGTATTTTACTAGTCCCATTGGTAACACCGTGCATTACCATTCTGTGCTGTTCCAATACATAGTTTAAGTTAAAAAAAAGCCCAATCTTTGTAGGTTGTCTTATCTTAATTAAGCTAATGAGAATGTCATAGTTTCTAATATTTATTGAAAGTAATGTCCTTGAAATGAACTTTCAGGCAGCATTTTAATACAAGCTGTGAGTACTTATGACCAAGAGATTGATAGGAATGTGCATAAACAAAACATTCAGCTTTTCTGGAGGTCCTTCATCTCCTATGCTGAGTATCCATTAGTCTTCCTCAACCTAACTGTTCGCTTAAGAGAAATTTAAGCTGACAAAGGTAATACGAATGAGCAGCCATAGACTTCTCTGCGTCTCACCCAACTTCTCTAACTTAATCCTCAGTGAGAAGTCCTAGAATAGCAGTAGGTGTTTTAAATATTTTTAAATATCTACAGGGGGGTGTTATATGTTCTCTACAAGGGAAGTGTGACACATTGATACTTTTTCTCTATATATAGTTTTTCTGTATTCTTTTATATTTCTTTTCAAGTTTTTGCAGCTTGACATGTGAACCTGCTTGGTTATAAGGTAAGCCAGCATGCAGCAACTGAAAATAACATTTGTCGTAATGCATCAAAGTAAACATTGTTCACTTGAAGATGGCACATCTCTCCAGGGCAGAAGACTGACTCCCCTGAACTGAACGTGCATCCATGCAGGATGCATAATTTGGATTGGTTTTGCTCCACCCCTGTTTACTTTTGCCCTCCAGTCAGTTATGTTGTCCAGACCTGTTTGTAGTCAGTTGCATTATCCCACAGCCTTTGGTATCTTCTGCACATGCCTGTCTTCTGCCTTCTAAACCTGAACTCGCAGACCATACCCTTGCAAAAAAAATGGTCTGAAGTTTTTCATTTCAACTGTGTTTGGTCTTATTCTCCTCTTCATGAGAAGATTACTACCTTCTCTGACAGCAGCGATTTGCAAGGCATATGATTCCAGCAATTCTGAATACACACTCATATTTAAAATATCTTTTCCCTTTTCAAGTGATATGAGGCACAGGAAAGTGATATTTTGCAGGAAAAATTGAGAAGTGACGGTAAGCATGGACACTGATATTACAGTAAGCTTCCAAACTGATGTTAATGCTGAGTAATATGACTTTGTGCCTAGCTAGATTTGTTGAGGGTATGAATTTGGCCTTGTAAACAAACTAATTGTTATTTTTTGAAAAATCTTTTCCATATTTAGCACTGTTTGGGGCCTACTTAGAAGAATGTAACAGTGCTGCAAATACCTTGTTGCGGGAGTGTGTGAGGCAGATAACAGACCGCCAATGCATGCCTGTTAGCTGCAGGGAACTGATCTGTCAAAGGGTGCCTATCATCTCACCTCTTGGTATTTCCATCACATGCCCTGTGTTCCAGTTCCAGTATCAGAGGTTTTGTTCCTTCAAAGGAGGTACAGAGAGATGACTTCTGAACTCCCAGTAGACTGATGATATGGAAGCATTTCTCAGAGTGCTGCTTACTGTGACGGAGGGGGTTGGTTTCCAACATCCCCAGATGTCTTGCTGTTGCTCTCAAGAAGGTGAGGTGTTAATGCACGAGGAAGGTGATTGTCTTCCTCCTCACCCATTCCACTACTGCACAGTATCACGGTCTTGTAATCAAGTCACTGCCATCCAAAAAAACCCCAGATATCTTTTGTATACATGCTTTTGTTTACAAGGCCCCAACTTTGCTACTCAGAAGCATAAGACACATTAATAGCCAGGCATCTTGCTTTTGTTAAGCCCTGTTTCCACTGGGGATATGCCAACATGAGTAAGCAGTGCGATGCAGCATGAGTGCTGTAGTGCAATATAATTGTGCTAAGGACCTGGCATCCATACTGTGAGTTTCAGTGGTTTATATGGTCTTCATAAGGATACACCCCATATGTACATAGGGCTGAACTGGATGTAGTTCTTTCACAGAAGAGAGCGAGGGATGCAGAACCAGAATTCAAAAGAAGGTCAGAGAAGGAAATGTATTTTCATAAATATACACTCTTTCCCATACAGCATAACATGGTGAAGTTGTGCATGTGCTATGACGTCTTTTGGGTGATGCTTAGGAAAATATTATAGGCCAGTGAAGCTTAAGTTATCCTTATCTGCTGTTATCCTACATTTGCCTGCCCAGATCTGGAAATCTTGAAGTGTACAAAAGGAAGATGGGGAGGCAGAAAGTGATGTAAAACATACAGAGGTAATCCCATTTTGTGAGCACAAAGGCTGCAATTTGTCCTCTACTTTCCTTCTGCCTGCTCACCTCAGTTAGGACTAGGGAGAATCTGATCACCTAATTACTTGCCTTCACAGCGTTTCACATGGGCAATCTCCAGATTAAAGAAAAATAATTGAGTGGTCAGTGTTCTTACCTAGTTTTTAAACGCCTGCAATAAGCCTTGTTTTAATACTTCGATCTGCTGGTTTCTGGCATACTGGTTAGATAACATATTCTTTCTAGTGTCCTCTTCAGAGACATCATTCTTGTCTTTTGTCATATGTGTCACTAGGACTCTGCTGGGCTGCTGTTTTAATAAATCCTACACGCTTGCATTCTCACCCCCTCACTTCCTTCATTTTTAACCAGGTATCAGTTACAGTAATAGCCTTATATATCTCCTGAAGGTGGTTCTGTTAGACTGGAAACTGGTTCATTGGTGCATAGCATTTGCATAAGAGAAAACCAGCTTTTCATTCACGGTGGGGTTTCTCCTTTGCCTGAGTTCTTTTTTGCGTGTGTGTACTACTGTAAAGTTGGGTTTTTTCCCTCTCGTCCAGCTGAATGCCAACAGCAGTTAGGGAAGGAAGGCAGCAAAGAATTGCCATTAGGCACGGTGGAAGTATTCTTTACTGCTTGATGTCTCTGCTTTTGAAGGATTGATTATCTTTCCTTTGATAGCACCCATATTTCTCTCTCTGCCTTCTTTTTTTTATAGTTTCTGAAATTTCAAAGTAATGCTTTTCCTTTTCACTGTGCTTAGGGCTATTAACTGTCTTAATAGTAAATGTTTCATATGCTTAAGTTTTGTCAATGCAAGGGTTTTCTTGCAGAACTGCTACCAGAAAATCAGTTTAGTGTACAGCTTTTCTGAGGCTTATTGTGGCTGTGACTCGAATCTCACATGAAGCTTGGAAATAAATCAGTCCTCCTCTTTTGAAAATCACACCGGTACCGTTTCTTTGGAAACATTTGCCAGTGTCTCCCATTTAAATAATTGTGAAGATAGATATTGAAGCTAAATAATGGCCAATTGTCTTCGATGTCCTATAACAATCAATGGCACATCAAGGCTTCATGGCTGTCATCACGCAGCCCATGACAACACAGGGGATTCCCAGAGTGACAGCATGAATAGAGCGCTGACCTTTCTCTTTCCAAGGTTTGCTGCTTGCCACTTGGCAGAGGCGGGAGGACAGGAGCGGGCTGTTATGCACGCTGCCGTTTGCCCTCCTGGCTAGATCTCCTCTTCACCCACCACACAGTTCTTCCTGATACTTCCCTGGGTATTTACACTGTAGCACTTCTATCAGGAAGGCTTTTAATTTTTTAAATAAACACAAAGTCAAGACAAAAGCATACGGTTTTCAATGATGCATGAGTAAGGATTCAAATATGGTGTATTTTGGTTGCTTGTAATGATCTAGGATTTTCTTTTCATTTATAGCTGAGGTCACAAATAGTTCTGCAATTCTCTGTCTCTTTTTCTCACATATGTACCACCTTTTGAACTCAGTGGGAGCTTTGTCATCTGTTTCAGTAGGGTACAGATGAGATAAAGGTGAGCAGCTCTCTAATCTTCCATTTCTGCTTGGATGAGGGTGAAAGAAGTCTGGATTTAAGCTTCCACTTCTGTTTCCTTTGGCTTTCAAAGATCTAAGATGCTTCCTTGTGCTTTTCAGCTGTTAACCCGAGTCAGCTCTGATCAGTTGTAGCCACAAGCGTCTCTACTTGGGACAATTATAAATGCATGACCCAATGGAGGAAGGAAGGCATTTAGGAACTGGGTTCATGTCCCAGAATGGTCATAGGCATTGTGCCTTCAAAAGGAGGAAGGCAAGAATATTTCTGTATATCATTAGTATATTTGAGGATGAAATACATGAAATGAGTGAGCTACAGTGGGTTACCATAACAATGCAGACAGAGTCTGGGCAGGTGCTTGCGCCTCTCTCAGTGAAGAGAGGTAAGTAGTTAAAGGGTACTAAGTAGTAAGGGTAGTTAAAAGGTACCAAGATTGAGCTTCTTTTAGGAAGCCAAAGAAGTGCAACGAAGCTGGTGGGGTGTCTGGAGCACAAGTCTTGTGAGGAGCGACTGAGGGAACTGGAGTTGTTTAGCCTGGAGAAAAGGAGGCTGAGGGGAGACCTTATTGCTCTCTCCAACTACCTGAAAGGAGGTTGTAGTGAGGTGGGGGTTGGTCTCCCAAGTAACAAGCAAGAGGACAAGAGGTAATGGCCTCAAGTTGTTTTAGGGGATGTTTAGATTGGATATTAGGAAAAATTTCTTCACAGAAATGGTTATCAAGCATTGGAACAGGCTGCCCGTGGAAGCGGTTGAGTTGCCGTTCCTGGAGGTATTTAAAAGACGGGTAGACGTGGTGCTGAGGGACATCGTTTAGTGGTGGACTTAGCAGTGCTAGGTTAATGGCTGGACTTGATGATCTGAAAGGTCTTTTCCAGCCTAAACTATTCTAGTCTATAATTTATCATCTGCTTTTTGTGTGTTGGGTTTTTTTTTTACTTTTTTTTTTTTTTCAAGTGGTTCTTCCAGTTCCCTTAAGACCTCAGTACACTGAGGGTTTCCACTTCTTAGGAGTATAAGCCAGTCAACTGTGGAAATTTCCAGAGTTGGATGGAGTCAAATTATTAAAATATGCAGCTCTTCTATCGTATAATGGTCTCTCTCTGTGGCATTAATCCTTCTCCTTTTCATACAATGCACTTGAAACGCTGCTTTTCTCTGTAGGCGGCAAGTATTGTCATAACTTCACTTCAAGAACTATTCACCTTTTAAATGTAGAAAACAGTTCTTATTGTGCTTCAGCTAGAGAATAATCCCTTTTCTTTCGCTCCTTCATCCTCCGTGGTACACTGATGATAAGTGAACTCTCAAGCAGTTACAATTTCACAGGAGCTTTCATGGATTGCAGAGCTCTGGGTTTTTCAGATACCATGCGTTCAATCAGCATCACTTGGAATGTCTCTCTGTTTTTAAATCTGACTTGTTAATGTCGTTACGTTCATCCTAAATATTGCATTTTACAGCGTGAATTCTTGTGGTTCTCTCCTTAATATCTTCTCATTCTTTTTTTCTGAACAGCTGTTGGTAGCTCTCTCTACTGCTGTCAACTCTTAAACCTCTGTATTACAAACTGCAGAGTAGGGTGAACTGACTACATTAAATGAAGGCTCTGCAAAGTTGGTTTACAATACACACCAGGACCCCAAAAATAAAGAGAAATGGAAAACTGAGCCATTCCTAATGTAATATACTAAACTTAGTTTATACTTGGATGCCTGAATAACTAGCACATTAGAAGCTTTTAAAATAATATTATATACAAAAATCCAGCTGGTAACATTCTTGATGTGCTGCAAGTAGAGAAACAATAGTAGCAGTGTTAGAGCCGCATCGCTGTTTAGATCAGAAAGAGAACAAGCACAAGAAAGGCCTCTCCGGAAAGGCAGCGATGTTTGAAAACTAATGCCGAGCACTGTAACTCTGCAGACTGCTCTCTAAATGTATCAGCGGGTAATACATTCCACTCCCAGCATAAGCAAAAATTTAGCAGAGAATTATTAATTACATCACCACACCTATATAATAGAGTTCACTGTAGTTATGTAGGAGTCAACGGTATTCAAGCAGTTTCTTTTGATGAAGTAATCGGGCTGCTTCTGGGGCCAGTTTCAGCTGCTAGGGGCGTGCTGCAAATGTAAATGACTGCCAAATGGATTCCTTCTAAATTCCAGCCAATTAAAATACATTTAAAGTGCAGCTGGTGGAGAGCAAAAGGCTTATAATTGCGTAAGAAACGTTTGGGCATGAAACAAATCCCCGAAGTTTGGTGAGCGGCGATTATTAAATAATGCATTTCTGGAGAAGTAAAGCAATCAAACAAAGAGCTTTCCGAAACTGCAGTCAGAAGCGAAGATGACACTTTTACCACCACCTTAAAAGAGACAAAGCGGGAGTGTGTTTGTTAGGGTGTCAGTTTTCTACCCTTGGCTTTTTAAACCCTGCAAGTTTGGCAGCTTGCCCTATGTGGTGCTGCATACAAATATTGACGGAACAGTGTGGTATTTGTTAAGTCCCTTCTTGGGAAGCAAATGATTAAAACTCTGAGGAAGATCTGAGAACCTCAGACATTATATTTTTTCTCAGTAGCACTGTAATATTTACAGAATGAAACAGAAAATAGTGAATGGGGTGTAATGAATGACCTTCCTTTTCTGCTTTGCCTTGTAAGTAAGGACAGATTTTTTGTTTAATGCTTTAAATGTTATTATAAAAGGGCTTTACAGTTAGTAGCACTGAAAGATGCCATTAACACTTTTGATTTAACCTCGTGTTTTGGGAAAAAGCTCAGCTGATAAAACAGACCATGTAAATAGGTGAAAGACATTACCCAGGAAGTCGCTGTGTGCAGTCACCGTGGACACTGTGTCCGACAGAGGCACACACCTCTACAGACTTTTTAATACACAACTATATTTGAATGTTTCCAGACATGTTATGGTCATGCCTGCATCTGCCTAAAAGTGAGATTTCAGATTTTTCTGCTTTTAATATGCCTTTGTAAAACTGAATCTTAATCCGTTTAATAGATCTTTGTGCTGATTTTAGAAATGGAAATGATCATTTTTATACAGTTCAGAGTGGTTTTTTCTCTGTAGTATTTTATCTGAGAATACTGTCTTTACCCATTTGGTATTAAACAAACAGTTGAAATGAGGTTAATGAAAAGTCTTTCCTATTTATCTCAGGATTTTCTTAATTGTATCAGAAATGTATAAATGAAATCAGAAAAATGTCTTCCAGAACTAACAAATATTGGTTTCTACCTGTTGTTATATCTTATCATATGAAATTCATATGAAATCATTTGAAATTTCTGATTCCTTTCTATTCCAGCATATCATGGTCAGTCAGTCTGTTTTGGCTTCACTTTTGTTAACTGTGAGTAAAGACTCCTGCAAATTTCACAGCGACAGATCATATTGCAGCAGTAGGAGTTCAGTTAAATGTGTCTTGTTAATTGTAATGTGTAAGTAGGACAGAGCACGTGCCAAAAGGGAGGCTCATAAGAAATAAGCTTATTGCCAAAATAAATGTCAATAAAATGATAAAATCAGGTTTTAAAAGCATTTGTCAAGAACCATAAACAAGACTACACATATACTATGAAAATAACTTGGTTAAACCCAAGAAAATTCAAGAGAATCAACACTAAAAAGCTCTAAATTGCGGGGTTGCTTTTCTTTTTCAAATACCCTTATTGATTGGCAATTATTCACAGAGGGAAATCAATTCAATAGATTGAAATGATTTTCTTTGGGTAAGTCCTACTCATCACCAGCCACTGTTACAAAATTAGGGTCAATGTGCGTTTAATTGCAGTAAGTGTTATGGAAATAGATAGGTCTGTATGTTTATGAAACACATAGTATACATAAATTAATAAAAAATAATGTACATAGGTTTTGGCAGCACCTGGTCTATAACAACATTAAAGATTTGATACAAGCCCAAAGACAGAGGGAGCACGGAAGAGTTAGGTGACCATAAAGGAGTGGGGTAGACGCAAGCAGCTGAGGCTATGACAGTTTGCTAATACTGATGGAAATGACTTTTGTATGCTATCTGACTTTTAATAAACTGCCAGTTTAGGCTGCTTTTGAGATCTGCAGATGAACAGTGCAATGTAAGTAATTTTTTATTGCAAAACATTGAATAACCCTTCTAAAGTTGGTAAATGAGGAAGCTGATAACTTAGTATAGACCCACCAAAAAGCAGGCTGTTAGTCATCTTTTTTGATGGAAACTCAGGGCTAACAATGACAAAACTTGTTTCAAACTAAGCCTCTTTCTTAAACAGGCTTGACTCACTCACTGTAAATCAAAAGATGAATCCAGGTCCTCCTGCATAATAACATTTTTCATGTCATTTACTTTTCCTTTATGCATATGTGCAATGATGGATGTATCTCCTAGGTCCAGTGATTCATCTAATATATCAGTTACCTTAAGGAAAGCAAGAGAGGTGCTTAGAAGGTATCCAAACAAACAGGTGAAGAGGATGTATAACCACTTCTGTCTTTCCCTCTTGATCTCATAGTACCAGTGTTTGGCTGGGGTTTAAGCTGTTTACAAAACAGAGCCTCCATTGGTGCACAATTAAACAGCGAGCAAGCGTCTCTTCAGGAAACCCACTGACCTGTAGGCACATGGCTGCCTGGTCTCTGGAGCTTGGTGGAGTTTAAGTGAAGTTACGTATGAAACTTTCCAAACTGCAGTGCACTTCTGCACAGGTGTTGAGGAAATAGTTTGGGAATACTTAAAAACTTTTAGGTATCCCCAAGGTTAAATATCCTTTGGAAAGCTGGTTTTCTGGATAGTTTCCTTGGATATTAGCCCTTAAATTCTGCCAAAACACAGGCAGGTTTCTATTGGGCTTTTCCCCAGAATGACTTGCTGAAAAGTTGTACAACTTCAGTGTGTCTCCACAGGGAAAATTACATAAGGCCAACTGAAGGGTCGGCATAATTTATAATGGCAAACAGATGAGAACTTTCCTGGAGTTTTCCCCTGGGTGGTATTACTCAGTGATTCTGCTACAGTAAAAGCCACTACTACTTCACGTCTTTGGCAGGTCAAACTCTGAAATCTTTGGGTATCTGAACGTATACCCTCCTTTATTAAAAGACTCGCATGGAGTCTGTAATGGTTATACTGCCCATAGGACTAGAGAATGGCTATTCTGCTGGTTTCCTGAAAAGCAAAGTGCTCTTTGGTTTCTACATTAAAACATCTATTAATTTTAGGTAGGATTTACTATTCCTTCTCTTACAATTTTGCTGGTGCTCTAGAGAACTCTGGAGGACACAACCTGGCCCTGTACTTAGGGGAAGTGGTACAGCAGCAGAGGGATATCAAGCTACTCAGCGGATAAAGATGAAAGTCTCGCCCAACCTGAAGCCTAGCTAGTATCAGAACTCCTTCTATCTGGGCAGAAGGGGAATTTTTCATACCTGGCCATGCTGATGACAGAACTGGTGCCTGGGAGGGATCAAGCCTTGTTCCCAAGTCAGGTAAGGATGAGGAAGTCTTGGGGGAATCAGGAGAAGAGGTTGAAAATGTGATTGTGGTTCTTTCAAAGAGTGTCAGAGAGTAGCAGGAAGTGAGATCCTCAAGTCTAGATCGTTTTCCATGAATGCAGTGAAAGAACACAAATGTTTCTACAAAAAATGGATCTTCAGCTGTGAATATCTAGCAGGCCATTATGAAGCAGGATTATGAAGGGTCAGAAAGATGAAAGAAATAGGCAGCTATATTCTTGATTTTTGTGTTCATTTTTGTCACCTGGAATTATGTTGCCTGTATTTTGAATTTTGCAAATGAATTCTTACCCCACTCAGATTCCAATAATTTCAGAGTAATTGGTAAACATGATGACAGCCTTTTCTAATAAGCATGGTCAATATTAAATTGCCATGACCATTCCAGGGTCCTGGAAAGCTCTGGAAGTCTCTAAAGATTCTTAAAAGGTAATAGCGTAGTTCTGCATGGGCTCGTTTGAGTGATGTTGCATGCAAAGCCCTGTATCGTTATGAGTCTTCTATTGGCCAGTGCTAGCCAGATAAAATCACTGCAGCAATGTGCAACATAGTGGTGGAGACATCTTTTGAGACTTGAGAGTTATGAGGGAGTTGAGAGCGAAGTTCAGAGTATGAACAACTTGGAACAAAATACCTTAAAGTCAAAAGGATGGTGCTTGTTTTCCAGATTAAAAATGAAAATCCCTGATGCAAAGTAGAATTTGTCATTTACACCAAAGTCGTGTCTGATAGTTTCCTTTAATCTTGTGAACTGTGAACAGAAAGCATGTGCAACTACTGCACTGTGTATTTATAGAGAAATTGTTGGAAGTAACTAGAATAGTACTCAAGTTTCTTCCGCTTTGTCAAACAGTTAGTTTTTGTCCTCAGCGAGGTGACCAATTCCTTCCTTATTCTTCTCTTACTAGTAATTTACTTATAAAGGACAACAAAAGAACATTCCATATCCCTTGCTGATGGTGTCGTACAGCTGTTGCACTTTGAGCACATTGAGCATGCTTGCTGTTACAAAATAAAGCCTGTTGGGGCTTCAGTTCTGGGATTTTTGTTTTTGTGGGATTTTTTAAAAATGATTTTTTCATCTTGTTTGGTCAGTCATTGATTTGGCTAGTATTTTCTATGGATCACATGTAGGAAAGTTGGGGGACAAGTTCGTGGGAGGACAGATAATTATTACCAAATGTAGAAGTTGTCTAATATGTAGAGGAAGAGAAGAGATACTAAAGTAATATCAATGGTTACACTCTCTAACATGGTTAGTGGAAAACCTAAATGGAAGAGTAATGTATACCAGATACATTTATCGCAAGGAATATAATTTTGGTCAGAATCATGTGCAGTAGGAAACAGTAGAAGGTAAGTAGGGCAAATCAGAATATATTGCAGGAGATCTCTTCCTGGCAGGGCTGCGTGAGCACTTGTTACTATTTGTGGAGCTAGTGCTTTTGTAAACTTCTTAATTCTTCGTGTTACAGTTTTATGTCATAAGGCTAAGGGGGGTGATCAATAGTCATTGCCTAGTCAATGACAAATGATCAATAGTCAGTGACAAAGCATAAACTTAGGGCTATCCTTTAATTACCCAAATTATGGGACTGGCAATACTGGTTCAGGTTGTCCTTCAAAATCCGGAAGCTGTAAGAGGTCTGGCAGCCCTCTCTGCAGAACTTCATCACAATGGTGAACCTATGTCTTACTCTATAGTTTTTAAAGTGATCATTTCAAATCTCACACTGTCTGTCTGAGAGCCTATGGGGAAGATTAACCTGTTCAAAGTTGCTTATACAGTTTGTTGGTGGCAGAACAGGCAACTCCCCAGCCCCTCACCTAAGCAATAAAATCATCATGCATACAGTGAAGTTGCTGACCATCCTTTCCTCTCTAGAAAACAATTCTAATGAAAATAGTATTGTAGTTAACCAGGGTTCAACAGTTCGGGGCAGTAGTCTGGAACCTTAATCTTCTTGTGGTAACTAGAGTTGATAAATGATGACATTGCACTTAAATGAGATTTTAAGGCCGTGGTGAGCACTGCGGGTAGCTGTGGTTCACAAAATGGATCCTGGGCTTAAGGAAATTATTGTTTCAGACATACACCCTGCCTACATAACCAAAGTAGTTTTCCTGTCCAAAGTCAAGGAGTTTTCCCCTTCCAGTCTTCTGTGATAGAAAGCACTAAACAGGAATTCAGGGTAATTTTTGTATGACTTCTGCTGTGGTAGCCCACACGAATATTGTCTTTGTCACATCGACCCAGGAGAACTTTGCCTGGATAGGCAGCCGGACTCATTACTGTGAGCTTCGTTTCCGTAGGGTTAGGCTGTGTCTCTAGACACCGATTTGTATAAATGTGATTGCTCCAAGGAAGGAACTGTCTTTATTTCTTTCATTTGTTGGAAGAAAAGTAATTTACTTCTGTTTTGCAGCCTCTCACTCACACTGGGTCAGTTTTGTGGCTGGTCCTAAAGGAAAAGCCAATTCTTTATTCTTTCCAAATCACCCTTCCAGAGAAAATAACAGTAGCTGTGTAGTTCCTACTCTTTCCACTCCATCCCCTCTATGCCTGTAAGGAATATATGCAGAGACACTATCAAAATAATACCTGTATTTATAGTCCTCCTCTTTTTTCGGTCTAGAAAGGCTGTGTACAGCTAAAAAAGAAACTGACCCACTGAAAAGATTGTACAGGGGACAAAATGCATTCCTGGAACCGTGTTCACAATCAAAGCAACACTTTTGACTTCGACAACACTCTCTGACATTGCAACATGCAAGGAACAACTATTGCTATGCTTATTAGTGCAGGTTAACTTTTAAAAATTATTTTATACCTCCTTGATGCTCCTGTGGAGAAACACAGAGCTGTTTGGGTATATTTTTTTTTTTTCCATTTTGATTGCTAACACCTTGCTTTCAGTATTGCGATGTATATTTAGCTTTTCAGAAATGTGTGAATTGTTATGAACTCTTGTAACATAGGAGTACATATTGCAAGGAATATTTAAGCGTAAAATTTCATGGTTTACAAAATCCGCTAGAGAATAATGTAATCCCGCTTTCTCTTGCAATCTAAATCTAGTTGGGCTGGGTAAGCACTCGACTGGGAGGTTTGAAGGATTATGTAGGCTGCGCAGGTAACAGACGTGGTGATCCGACAGGGCTGGCCCCGCTCTAGCTCAGCGCTGCAGGGTTATCTTTGTATGGGGGGGATGTGCCTTTACAGCTGTGCTGTGAAATAAGGTATTGCAAAGTGCTCTGTGATTGCCTGGCTTGATGTGCCTGATGCAAACGTGATGTATCACTATTGACAGTAAAAACTGAAAGAATATTTTATTGACTAGCTCTCAATGACAGAGCTTTATGAGAACAGAAAGCAAGTCCCCTGTACTGCTCTTCATCCCCTCAGGAGACTGTGATGGAGTGCCAAAACTGAGTAATTTTGAAACTAAATATCTGTAAATGGATTCTTTGTTCATTTAAAGGAGATAGAGGAAAGAGTATGGAGGCTTCTCTGGGGAATGCCACGGCTTTGTTGTGCAACACAAAGACTGTGTTTGAATCAAGATGTGGGTACTTCTAATAAGATATTTTCTAGCAACGTGAGGCATGCGCTACAGTTTCTCCAGAATGCAGTTTGTAACCCTGAAGTTTGTATTAGCTCTTTGAGATTGCCTTCCAACTCTTCTTCTGAGCTAACCTCTCCTCCATCATGGAAGATCTGTTAATGAGGTGTTTCTTTCATTGATTATTAAGAATTTCACACAGGTTGTAGTGTGAGCAAAGACACATTTTCTTTAATGGCAAAACTGTTGATCTTTCTACAAGGCAGAAGGCTGATCTATGTGCCAGGACATTTAATTGGAGGGTTTCCCCCACCCCTGCAAAGCTATTTCCTTCATAGATGAGAAAAAAAGCTAAGGAGGGGGAGGAGGGAAGAAAAGAGCAGAGCAAACATGAGGAAATACTTTATTTTTTATCATTGGAATGGATCCTAAGATGGGATTTTTTGTCACTGCTATATTGAACTTACTTGCTGAGCCTCAGCGCAGCTGTGACAATTGGTGTCATCCAAAGAACATGCTTTATTGACAGATTGAGGTGGCTTTAGAGAGTAACATATTCTTCAGTATGATTTAAGACATCAGAGTCTAGGTGGAGCTTCATTTTGACTTTGTTAATACCGAGAGGATCCAGCTTCATGCGGCAGGTGCTGGACAGCACAAGACATCCTGTGGTGATACTCCAGGTGCTCGGTTAACGTCTTACACCCTGGGGCTTTTCATTCCTCCCAGCCTCACTGCTGCTCCGGCTCCTGCCTGCACCAAGATTCTGACAGTCAGAATGAACAAAGTTGGAAAAAAGGCTATTTCAAAGGGAGAGAGGTACAGAGTGCGGCACAAGTGCAGACAAGTGGTTGGCCATAAGTCACACAGGTGACAGTGGCAAAGTTTTAAAAAGAAAAATAAATAGGCAGACCTAAGTAATCTTAATTGTACTTTAACAACAATAACATTACCGTTCCTCTGATTATGAAGCTCTTAACTAATTTTATTTGTCACAATGACAGCCCTTGTTCCAGAACTTCTTCAAAAGATAAGCATGGTCTTGCCTTTTGACAGTTGCAGACATTATTTTCTTAGAACTATTACAGTCTTTGCTTTGCAAAAGAAGAACTTCCAGAGATGAATGCTGATTGTATGGAGCTGCTGCTCTGTGCCTCCCGCAGAGCAGCGGCTTGTGGAACACCTGCTGAAGTTTGAGTCAACAGCATAGTTTGTCTTTTGTCAAGTGTTCCTCTTAATAAAGAAAAGGGAATAAAAAGTAATTTTGTGTGACATTGCTCACCAGGCAGACAGCTGCATAACACATTCTGCTGTGAAATCCTGCTGATACTCTGCAGTGAGTACTGAGGTCTCAACAGCCTAAAATTGACCCTCTGCAGTGGGACTAAGTTTGTCAAAGATTTTAGTAGTTTTGATTTTAGACAATGACTGTGAGGATGTCCAGGATGGGAGGAGAAATACTTCTGCTGGCTTTTATGAGATTGGGATTCCACCACAAGCAGAAGACCGACAGCAATCAGAAAGGATGGCTGCACAAAACCAGATAAGTCCAGGTGCTTGGCCCAGTTTCTCCCCCTAGCTCTGAACCATGACCAGTGTGAGAGCTCCTGCTTTCGCCATATGGCACAGTCACTGCACCACACTACGTATGTCTTTTGCAAAACAGAGATGCTAAGACACGCTGGGGCTACACATAATCAACACAACAAATCTTTTGGGGTCACTCATTATGAGGGAAAGTATGCCATGCCAAAATTAATTTTGCAAACACAAAATGTAAGATATTATCAGTGGAACAAATAGAGGGGAAATACTGTTGAATGAAATATCTTGATGCAGCTAAGAAATAGTTGACAAATTATACTGGCACAAACTTTTGCAGTCCGCTTGTGTCAGGGGAGCCAATTTAGACCAGAAAGGAGCTGGCACCTACATATCTGCGTTGTTGTTTTTTTTGTTTTTTTTTTTTAAAGCACATATTAGTAAAAATAAATATATTTAATAGATGTGGTTTAAAAATAAAGCCATTTTTTCACAATGAAGTATGTATGCTAAGAAACTCTTCCTTTGCGACTGCAATTATCAAATGTGATTTTTCTCATCCTGTCATAGAATTACACATAAAGAATATTGGGATTTCCTTATCTGCAAGATGTAACTTCCTTCGTGCAGAGTGTGTGGTAGGAGTACAGGACTGGAAAAACTGTCCATTCTTCATATGCGTCTACGTGTATTAAGAAAGGTTTTGTGATGCAGACGTGGATGATGGTCGTAACTGGTGGCAATGTGGCAATTTGCAGTAGCTCACGAATGTCACACACATGATTTTAATCCTTTTCCCATTGAAGTGGCCAAAAGAATTTTTGAAGTGCTGAAGTTTGAATCAGCATAGTCAACCTGTTGATTTTCTTGCTAACAAAAATATGGTGTAATGAATCATTCATATGAACAATTTAACTTGCAGAGTGGAAGTTCATCCTTCTTATTTCTACATGGGAAAAAATGTTACAGAGAGACTCTTGTTCTGGGATAGACAACACATTCCATGTGTCTGATAGATCTTCAGGTTTATTTCAGAGCAAAGATTTGTTTGATGGATCGGAGAGCTTCACCAGTGTGGCCCCAAGCTCTGCCTGTTGTAGTGATGAAGGGAAGAACAAGTGGACTTCCCTAGAGATTTACCATAAAATACCGATATCTTGGCTTTTTTTTTTTTCCCCTCTACACTTTGTATTTTTCTTACCAGCTTGGGGAAAATCTCATAAGCTGTTTTCCTGTGCAGAACCCCAGTACTTACTGCTTAGTTTTTTGAGCAAGATTTTTGACCATTGAAGAGGATTGCGTGAACCAACATGATCCAGGAATAACTATCCTGAGAACAGTCTGCTGAGACCTCACAGAGAATTTCATTTTATGCACTGGAGGTGGAGGCTTCAAGCCCCTGGCAAATGCTGTCACGGATCTCAGTAGGGTCATTTTGCTGCTTTGCTCAAGAGAAAACAATAAAATAATTATTCAGGGAAAATATTTGAGGGCTTGAAACACTTTTTCTTTATGTACACCAGAGCCACAACTTGGCAAACAATAAACAATGGCAAAGTTTGTCTCAGTAACAAAACTTAGCAGAAAAAAAAGCTGGAATTCTTTCAACAAAGTATATTCTCTTCTTCTCAGATATTATGAAAACTGATGTCACTTGTAATTCCTCAGGAAAGAAAAAAATCCCTACAGTTTGCAGCACATCAATGCAGTCATTTTTTCCTCTCACTAATCTATAAAAAGACATTGTATACGAATGTTATTTTCTCTGCCAGAAATGCATTCCTGGAACATAATAAAGGCTTTTCTCTTGTTGTTCAGTAATTTGGATAATAGTTTCTCCATGAAGTTTCATAACATTTATTTACTACCATAAATGATTGGACCAAGTGGTTTCAGCAGGCAAAACTGGATTCGCTCTGCAATCAGCTTTCTTACTGAATTAATTTTGTAAATATTATGCCTAAAATAATTTCAAATGACAACTTTATATGAGTAAAATAAGTCAATATGAAATAAATCTGTAGAGCTCTGTGTATAAAGCACAGGAAATTTTAATGGAAGAGGTGTCGGCTGTGTAGATTCAACTAAGCAAAAGTTTTTCTAGAATTATTGACAGCCGTGGATAGTTACAAGTGTTTATTATTTGGATCAATTAGATTGCAGGAGTTGTGGCCAACAGCACTTTTTTGCTTTTTATTTGTAGTGCCTCAAGAGTTCCTCTTCCCACAGAATGAGGATTCAAATTTCTGAAGTCTTCCTAGACTGCTGTGAGGCAAAGCCCACACCTTAATTTACCGGCCAAGAAGAAGCAGCAGGGCACGCTGCCTTACACTTATCTAGAGAGATCATAAGAACAGCAGCTGTGTGAAGTCTTCCTCTTTATGCATGGACTTGCACATCTTTTGGTGTTGTAACTTGTGGTTATCCAAGAGGGTGGCTTCTGTGCGATGCGGAGCTGGTTATCCACGAGTGTGGCTTCTGTGCGATGCAGAGCTGGTTATCCACAAGTGTGGCTTCTGTGCAATGCCAGAGCTGGTTATCCACGAGTGTGGCTTCTGTGCGATGCTGGAGCTGCATACCAGGCATAGCTGGTGGGCAGTGCTGGCTGTAGGAGCTCCCAGAGCTGGAGGGAAATGGCATTTTCCTGTGACCCTGGGGTCAGCCCTATTAGTTAAGGCATAATGAAAGTGAATTAAATGGACTATTCCTCTCATATGGTTTGGGAAGTGTCAGAAAGTGAGGGAGAAGTGCAACTTGGCTTACCACGTAAAATATATCGTGATGGGTAACATAAAGCTTGAGGGTCTGATATTAGCAAGGCTGACACCTTTGAGTTGGAATTAGCGCTTACACAGCCAACCTTTGGGTGAAGCATGTGTCACCCAGCTTGTGTGTATCTGCTGTAATCGCTGTTTACAAGGATACTTCAACTTTGCTTGGCTGGTCCTCATTTGTATATAACCCACTGGGTAGATGGTGGTGTAATGCGTAATGCTACGCCCTTGTGTCTTTCCTCATATAATTGCAAGGAAATCAATCAGAGCTCATCCTTTCTCTCCCTCTAGTCATGTATTGCTCAAGAAAAGTGCTTCTGCATGTCAGTCTAGCTGAAATTCTCCTTCCTTTTTAGTTTACTTTGTTTCCTTGGTGTCTTGTCTTCACATACTGGTTGTGGTTTACATTGCTGTCATTATCTGCAGTAAGTAATAATCACTGAAGGTGACCAGAACAGTGTACATTATGGTACTTAAATTAAAGATGATGCCTGCCTGCTTTGTTTTTTGGGGCCTGTTGTATTCCACTATTTTTTGGTGATGCTCATTTCATGTGAAAGATGAATCACTTGCTGATGGATTTAATGGTCTTGATTTTTTTTTTCAGGGGTGCTAAGCATCATCCCCCTTCAATCAAATGAAATTTGCAGTTTAAATTGGGTTCAGGAGGCACCAAGAAGGGTTTAAAACATAGTATATTATATAGTCTTGGGGACTCTCCAGTGTGAGACAAGAAAAAAAAAATAAGGAGGAGGAGAAAACACCCACAACTTGTGCTGTCTGTGGGGGCGTCATTAAAGAGATTAGTGGGGGGGTCCTGTGAATGCGTCAGGAGAGCCCTTTGCTCTACCGTGGCTGCTTCAGATCTGGAATTCAGGTGATGAAGAGCAGGCTAGATTTCGCCTGACACTGTTTTTCCAAATGCCTAATGCAACCTATAGCTAGAAATATTATGAGTATCATCACGTATCTCTCACAATGACACTTTTTTTTTAAGCTGGAAGCATAACTGATTTCAAAGCTATTGGAGGATAAACGTGTTATTTCAAGGGAGTTTTTTCTGAATAAAGCTTTTGCTTGATTCTCATCTGTAGGCATATTTGCCATAGATTTTGTTTTTGTGTTAGTTCAGTAATACCATCCCCCAAAGAATTTGCCTTTTTCCTTAAATCAGATCTCGATTTTAAATAACTTCACGGGGGTGTTTCATTTCTATGAGCGGCTTTTAGGCCTCACCGGGCCCTACAGGGCTGAGCTGAAGCAGGTCCTTTTGCACTCCCTTGCATCCTCCCGTCCACATTGGCGGCTGTTGGTGCTTGAAACAGAATTACTCCGCTGAGTCCTGAAAGTAGGTTAGGTTGATATTTTTCCCAAGCTTCCCTACAGAGAGTTTTAGATGTGCAAATCCCAGTGAACTACCATCGCGGTGAAATGGCACTGAGACATCAGACAGACAGAGGCAACTCCCTTTGCTTCCTCTTGGAAACTTTTGGAAATTGGAAAAGGATCTGTAGTGTCAAGAGAGGTCAGAGTGCAAGTGTTACTGTATGCGCATCTCACTCAGTGCTATTCCTAAAATTTCCACTGGGACAGTATGTTCTTTTTGCCCTGCTATTCCTGGGCAATTAGAATATGAAATAAAGAGGAATGTCATCTACATGGGCCCCTTTGTAATTTGTTACATAACATTCTGCATGGAAAAATGACATATTGACACTACTTACGGCACAGAGGGATGATAGGCAGTTTATAATCCTTGCAAGAGTATGGCAACAGACAGGAGTCTGGTGCAGCCAGGCAGCCGTATTGCTTCCGACTTGGTGGTATTGTGTCTATCGAACAAAAACTTTTAATATATTTTTAGTATGAAGAAAGTTAAGGTTTTAAGAAAAGAAACATGATAACCAAGAAGATGGTTTCCACTCTTGTGAGATTTTTATCGAATTGGGTCTGTAGTCTAATGGTAATGTAAATCATTGGAAAAATGTACAGATTTTAAAATGGGGTTTGGATCTTATCCTTCATATCCAGGAAAGCCTAAGTCACAAAGGCTCATGACCTTGGAGACAGTATGATATCCTAATTCCCACCTAAATACTTTACCTCCTAGGTGCTAACTGCACTGAATTGCATGAGTATATTTCAACTTTCCTCCAAAGTGATGAAGAATTAAGCCTTTTTTTCAGTTGTAGTTTTCATTTAAAGTTACTTCTAAACTGAAAAAATGCAAAATTATCAGGTTTGGGCTTGTTTTACACACCTGAAGACAAACAATGTAAGAAAAGTCATCAAATGATACATTTCTGCAGATAATTAAAAACCTCTTTTTTTTTTACTGAAGGACATATTTTATTAGAGAGAGTAGTGAAAACTTTTGATCACTGAAACTTTTTAGGCCTTTTGGCTCATACCATTTTAGGATCTGGCTCCAGCCAACCACACAAGGTTTCAGTTGTTATAAATGTGCAATGTGTTCTTGATGTCTTTTTATTTATATTTATTCTTTCAGTCCTAGGTGTAGTGTGGATGCATACATACATGCACATCTATTTCTGTGGCTGTGCAGAATCTTGAGAAATACTAGAGAAATACACTTTTATGTGTGATTTGTGTATTTCTTCAGTCTGCACAGACAAAATGACATAATAAAAGATCTCTTTTGTCAGTCATACAGAGATACAGATTTTTAATTTCGGGAATTATTAGTCACCTGGGCTTGCAAAAACACCTGTTGGCTGTGTAAACCTGCTGGTCCAAATACCCTCGCTGCGATGAAAACACACTCGCTGTGATGCCCCTTATGCCGTAGGTATCTTTTTCCCTTAGCTTCAAAAGTATCTTGCGCCCTTGGTACTCACTTGTGATTTCCTGTCTAACAAGTAAATATCAGAGTGAGTGGGGGGCTACAGACCTGAAAAATAATATTCAAAAGGAAGCCACATGATGTTGCCGTTGTAGGGTCCTCCTTTTAGCAGTTACAAAGGGCACATTAACACCTGATAATAGAAAATCATTGTTTCACAATTCTGCATATAATTGTAATGGGGCATCGGTCTACTTATATTTATTGTTTTTCAAAATAATGCACAGGTGTGGTCAGTTAAACACCATCCTCCACCAACCCTCCTGCAACACAAAACCCAGAAAACCCTTTAAAATAATTCGTTATAATTGAACCCCGCCAGCTTTGATGCATTTTCCAACTACCCGCAAAAACAGAGCACAAAAACATCATTAATAGACTAAATGCTGCCTGAATGTACTGAGCTAAGTAGCAGCCCGCTGAAGGTTGGTCTGGCTGTTCTCGTTGAGAGCTTTTGAGTAATGAGAGCTTTTGAGTAATGAGACCTTTGGAAAAAGATCGGCTCTTTTCCTGCAAGGTGCCTGAACCAGACATTGAGGTGTTTTGATAATTGGTCCTTTCATCTGCATCATAGTCTTCTGTGCCCTGTTAGTACAATGTAACAAATAACATATTTTTTCCTCCAGTGCCTTTAAAAATAGATTTTGCTGCAGTTGGAAAAGTTATTTTGCAGTTTAATTTCCATAGTCAGAGGCTTTTCGTTAGCACAGCTTCCTGTGACATTAGTTTATTCTGCATATAGTTCAGTTACACTATGGAAGATCGCAGCAGTAAATATCTACTAGGTATACAGGTTTTTGTAATCAGTCCCTGACAACATCTGTCAAAACAATATGGGAAAATCCTGGCTTGCTTTGTCATTACAGACTGGGACTGTTTGTTTATTCAATTGAAGAAATAAAGCATATTGAGAGGAGGCCAAAAGAGTCACACTGACTCAGTTACTGAGGCTTCAAGCTTCCAGCTACAGGATATTTTGGTTCCAGCATTTCACATCAATAATAAACAATCTTTATGGGAACCATCGAATGATAAAAATGAGATCATGAATTGAGAGCTAGGCTATATATTTTTTGATCTGTTGTATGCTATAGTTTACATTAGGGTCGATGTCGACACTGGAAAGAGGCAGGTTCTGTATCACAGCATTTCAAATAAATGTTTGCCAGCTATGTGAGATACTATCAATAATTCATCACTGTAGTTCTTCCGAGATGGTCTGTTGATGCAAACTGTCAGAGCACATGGTAATAGTAAGAGCATTTATGTGATTTACAGATCTACAAAATAGCAAATAACTAGAAATTTCTTCAACTGACAGTATGCATAGGCTCTTGAACGTCAGAAATAGTGTGTGTGACAGCTGCAGCATGTATAAATCACGGTCGACTGTTTAAAGCGTTCTCTGGGTATAAGTACATGCACTTATACTGGCATCTTCATAGTCCATTTCCAGTATCTGATTGAGACATTGTATTTTATGTAATTGTGCATTTTCTGATGTTTTTATTAACTCTTTAATCCCCCAAGGTGCTCAGTGGTTACAGTAGTATATCTTGGCAAATAGAATTGGTAAAGCTCAAAACACGAATGTTCCCCTGCCATGCAGTGTCGCTTGGGCCTGTAGGGTGTTTTGTGATTTGGGTCTTTGGCAACATACTGGAAATTGTGTTGCACAAAGTGGTTTGTAAAATTTTTGCCTGTGCTCTTGTTCAGTAAGAAACTTATAAATGGTGACTCATATGGTATTTTCTTTTTGTGTCTTGACAAAATTCAGGTGAGAGGCATTCTTTGCTTGCAGCCACACTGTGCAGTACAGTGCAGCAGTAAGTGCCAGTAGCAATGGGAAGAGCTTCCTCATGGTTCCTCTGAATTCCCATCTTTGTACCAGCCTTGGTCCCGGAGCTGTTCAGGTCTGTATGGTGCAACAAAGCACTGCCCTAACAACAAACCGAATTTGTTTCCACTTCTCCAATCCTTTCACTTCTGTAGACTCATCTTTTAGCAGTGTATGTTAATCTTTAACTGGCTCAGTATTTATCAGACCCTGCATACAACCAGCCTATGAATGTGTGATTGGGAATGTGAAATTAGAAAATGTATTTACACTAAAAGGAGTGAGGACCACTGGCTTTTTTGGTTGTTTTTTTGGTTTTTTTGTTTTTTTTTTTTTTTTTTTCTCTGGCATAGTGTGTAGGTAGAGCTTAATTCGTCTTTCTAACATCAGTATGGTTGCTGAGCGCTATGGAGGCAGAGGACCTATCCCTTGAACCTGTGTGTTTTAATGCTTGAAGTGCTTTAAAAGAGCAGCATTTCTACAGTGAGGGAAGTTCCATTCTTCCCAGGGGTATGTCCGCTGGGTGCTGTCATTCATACTTGAGCAGGAATGAAGAAAGTGAAATGGAAGTAGGGGGCAATCTCTGGAATTCAGTTCAGGTAAGAGAGGGGATGATATGTTGGGATCCCCCTTGTTTTCCTCTCTTCCCCCATATAATCCCCTGAAGGCACTTGCATAGTAATTAGGCAAGTGACTGAAATCTGTAAATACTGGATAGATTTCTGACAGCGCACAGATGTCGAGACTTTAAAGCCAATGTGAGCAAAAGAATTGCCTACTATAACCCTCTTCAGTGGATATTGGTGGGGTTACAACATCCATACACTTGGCTAAGTAAAGACAATAAATTTAATTTTTGTATGGGGAAAGTTTAATAGCTTTATCTCTTTCATTACAGCAGGGAATAAAACCAATATGCAAGAGTTTGAGGGTATTTTGTGCGAGCACAGCATACCTCACTGTGCTGAAGGATGTGCATGGGAAGATCACGTAGCAGACTTTTTCCTGGAGACCCACCTGAATGTAACTTCATTTTAACCTAGGATAGCTGTGGCTGTCTGTGCCAGTCCACCTCTACCCCATCATTTCCCACGGGTTTCTCTTCCTTTCTCTTCCCACTTCACAGTGTCCCATGATTGCGTGGCCACAGGGTAATTCTGCTTAGCATGTGTGTCTATCACTATGGACAGATAGATTTTGTGTGCGTGAGCATCAGGATGATTTCCATCTGGGAGGTGAGCTGAGTCACCCTTTAGATGTGTGACGGGGCACACGAGAGGAGGTGGGAGGGTATTCCCGGCGTGGGGAGAGGGACTGTGGCTTTTGGCAGCTCCTTGGGCAGCACCAGACTCGGCATAACACGAAACTGTGACATGAGTGACTGCAGATTTGTGAAACCACTGCCATGCCTCATTGTTTCTGTGGTTTTGTCCTGAAACAAAACTGGTTTTGTATGCCCTCTGCAGTGTGCCATGACTAAAGTGTTTGTCTGCCGTTCCCTGGAGGCTGGGAGATTTGCCGTCTGAGACAGGACTGCACGATAGGGATCAGCCACAAGCAGGGCATGACTTGCCCCTGTGGTTTTGGGTCTTGTTTGGGAATGCTCTTTGTGGAGCGCTCCTCCTTCAGCGGTGCTTGGCACGGTACAGCTCACGGTGCACTCACCTGAATCCTGTGGAAGGTAACAGATTCTCATTGACATCAACGCACTTTGGATCAGGCTTTTAGTGGTGGTGGTAAATATGTGGACAAGAGGCGGTTTCCGAAGGGCTGATAGACATACGTAACGAAGCAAGCTGTGTGCCCCCCGTGGAGGGCCCTGCCCAGCCCGACCTCTCCCGACATCTTCTGAAACTCTTGGTTGCAACTCAAGTTTTTTTGAAAGGAGGGAGATTTCACCTAAGCAAATGTGTAAATACATACCTGTAGGAAAGCTGTGCTAAATAAATCCATTATACTGTTCAGTTAAATTTATTACAGTCTGTTAATATCTTGTCTTTAAATATGTTTTAGATAGGAAAACCATATAGGTTTCCATTTGGGATTGTTGAGGGGGAAGCAGTAGGGCTGATGGCAAAATCTGTTAGGCCACTTTGGGAAGGGTGGCAAAAAACCCACCAAGAACTGCACTTTAATGTTTATTAAAAAGTTGGTGTTTTCAGTGAAGCTGTCTCTAGGAAATGCTGTTGTTTCATTTCAGTGCTGTGCTAAGAAGAATAACAGAATTTCCAAGCTGTTGTCTCAGGTTTTATATAGGTTGAAGGTTTGTGTTCTGCTCGCGTTTTGATAAATTTTCCTTCCAGGCATAAGGTGTAGAAACTCTTAATTAAAGCTTAAATTCTAGGGCAAGGGGTAAGTGTTGTGGTAAGGCGCAGACGCTTGGTCATTGTGTAATTCCCAGGGAGAAAGAAAAGATCGCCGTAAAGTCAATATGCAGCTGAGGTGGCCGGTTAGACCGCTTGAGCACTCACGTGTACTCAGATGGAAGATATTCCAGGCGAACATCTGCCTCTGAGAAGCGTCTCTGCTGCTGCCTTCCTCCCAACACCTGTGTTGTTTTCCTCAAAAATGTTTCCAGAATATGCCATCTTGAGTGCAACTATTTTCCATAGGTATCCATAGAAAATGAATACTACATAGCTGGAAGACGTGGCATTAGTCATTTCGAGGTGGCTTCTCGGCATTTTCTGGAGAAGCCAAGGACTACCTGCTACATGACCAGGCCAGCAGATGTTGAATAGCAGAGTCAGCCACAGGAGGGTCGGCACAGGAGATGCACTCTTTCTCCTCTGCTTTGGCATTGTTTAGAATCATAGAAACATTTAGGTTGGAAAAGACCTTTAAGATCATCGAGTCCAATCATTTGGGGCAACTGGTTTTCTAGTTCTTAGCTCCAGACAACACTGCTATTCCCAGTGGAAGCAGGGGCATTCCTATAAGTATATTAGGCACGACCATACCTTTATTTTGAGTAAATTAAGTTGGTGCTGTCTTGAGTGAGAGGTCTCCCTTGTGAGGGGGTCACAAGTGCCTGGTGTCAGAGAGCCCCGCTCCAGCACGCTGCCCGGCCTTACCCACAGCCTCGTGCAGCGTGGGGCACCTCATCCTAGGCAGCTGCTCGGATAACGAGCAATTGTGGTTTCAGCTCCTGACCCAAAATGTTTCCGAACAAAACCATGATGTAGCGGAGCAGTGAGCTGAAGTCATTTAATCTCCCCATAAGGTTTGACTCTCCACTCAATTTAGGGAGAATTATGCTTGAGTCAGGGCTATAGGAACAGCTAAAATCCAAATTCTTCCTTCTCTTTCTTGAAAACTGATGATAGTATTTTAATAACTGTATAGAGAGCCTGAATATGCAGACTAATTTGCAAGATGTCTATAAAATGTGTGTAACCTTCAAGGGGCTTAATGGACACTGTCACTTGCTAAGTTTGTCATTCTAGGTGATAAAATCAAATGGCTGCATATGTATTTAAAAAAATGTTGTGGCTGCAGGGAAAATATTGGAGCAATGAGGACATTCTCGCTAACTTGGAGATTAGAGAGGCCTTTTTGGCAGGAAGAAAACGTACTTTGCTTATAGCACCTGCATATACTTGCATGTCTGTGATCTAGTTTTTACAGCCTTTGGTGCCTATTCTCTCCTTGATATATTTGCAAAATTCATATGATGTTGTTCTGGAAGTTCTGCTGGGTGGAGAGGAAATACAGTGCCTAGTACAAACAGTTCCTTGTGAATGCTGCATTCCTACAGTTATCTGTCATTTAGAAAAAATGCAACTCAATAGCCTATTTTTAGCACAGTTTCTGACAGTAGTAATTAAATATACTTTTAAAAATCATAACATATAATATTAAACCAACTCCTGTCATTATATTTACTGTTTCTGGTACATAGTCCCCATTAAGTTACAGTGGCATTTACTGTTTATCTTGCCAAATATCTGGTCCTTGAGTCTTTCTGAGGAGAGGAGGGGAGCAGAGGAAAGAAGATACCAAGCTTGCTTACATTCAGTTCCCTTATATTTTAATAACATTGGTTCAGTTCAGTCCCGATTGTAAATTTCTGTTTTGTAATGCATCTGGGTATACTAATCCAATCTCAATCTGTTCAGAGTATGATGGCCAGGATTCTGAGTTTGGTGGAAATTTTCAGGTATCTTAGGAAGCAGCTGGAAACCACAGTTAGTGAACAGTCCTATTGGATCCAGCAAAGATGCTGGGATTTAATTCAGGGGGTTCCTAGTGCTGCAGGCGGAGGAAAAAAAAAGGTGAACTGTAAAGTTAATTAGGAGGAAGTGTCATCTTATCACTTGCCCAAAACTGCTAAATAATCGGAGCAAACTTCTCACGAAGAAGACAAAGTTCAAAAATTACCTCAGATATTTCAAGCATTCATAAACTGGCTTTTTCAGGGGGAGTGGTAACACTGGAGGTCCTGCCAGGTGAATAAACTGTAATTAAGTTATTAATCTGTGATGTGTTATAAATACTGGTTTTCATTGATATAATTTTATGTAAAAGCTTCTGAAATGCACAAGCCTTAAAAATAGAAACCTAGTTTTAGGGCTTTGTCTACATGGAGAAGTTACTGAAAAATCAGCAGTAAATCGCCACAAAATAGTTATTCTACACCAATTCTCTGTGCAGATATTTCTAATGCCCTCTAGGTGGTAAGACTGCACAGTGACAACTGTACTATCCCATCTTAGTGTGGTCTTTGGGCTCGTCTCCATGAAAGTTTTGCTGCAAAATAAGGCTCAGTAAAATTACTTGGATTTGAAACCACACTAAGGTGTAATGCTGACCCTGCAATGGAAAGAGAAAAGACTTTTATAGTAGATATTTTTTGAATATAGCGCAATACCTAAGTTTCCGATAGAATTAGAATGACTATCATTACTTCTGTTGATATTGGTTTAGATAATTATGGTTAGATTATATCATGAAAGCACGCATCAGCATTACCATTCTGGCTGTAATCCTGATATTTTGAAATCCTTTGAGTGGCAGAAAGTCCTAGGTATTAATTGGACCTCATTACAGAAACAAAAAGAGATCTTGATATGTCCTAAGGCTGCATAACAATATTTTCCATCTGTTTAAATACGTGTGCCAAAGTTAGAGCACTGTAGAAGTTATTCATGTCCAAGCTTCTAGGATGGTTGGAAGAGCTTGGAAAGGAAGTTGTTGATATTGTGGACAATGAAAAGAATGGCCCTTATTTAAAATTCTTAGACATTGCCCATTTACCTGTGGCATCATATAAACAATATTAACTGATAATGGCAACTCATACAGAGTAAGATACACTTCTGCATGCTGGGAAGTGCTCTTTTTGTAGTGTTGGAGGGGTAAGGAAGCAGCAACAGGGCAGAGGAAACATCGGAGAAGCTGTTCCAGGGGTCTGCGATGGCCGATCTCTTGATCAATACGCAAGACTTGATCCAAGTAGTTCAGCAAAGCAACCTAAAATATAAAGCAGAGCAAGTATATCTGGGTTAAAACTAAAGGCTTCGTACTTTCAGGATATACCAAATATACTAAGCAACTGGTTCTGGCTAGTGACAGCTAATCCCTGTCATTAATACATATATCCATGAGTGTATGAAAGCAAAGTGCATGACACTGCACCTTTGAAAGCAGGTTGGAGTTGCCGATCTGAATTGCTAAGATTGTACTTGAAATCCAGGGAACATAGAGCAGGCACAAGTGGCACTGGTCAGTATGCACTTAAGTTTCTTGATCTTTAGCAGCTATAAGATGACAGTTAACTGGCCTGAGCCCTAACCCTCCATTTGATCAAAAAGCAAGGGTGAGTCTTGCTTCATATTATCACAGACCGTTTCAAAGTTGGTGCTCAACCTCAGAGCTGCTTTTAGTCTTTCAGCTAAAAATGGTGGTTTAGGATGCATCAAATGAGCTCACACCATGACTAGGAAAGCCTTTTCAGGTTGTGACTTACTCTGTGAAGAGAAAGCATTTTCCTGCTTTCTCTTTCTGAATAAGCTACTTTGGTTCTGGGAGGCAACTTGGCCTGGGAAGTGTGGCAGTGCCATGTGGAGATAACTGAGCTGGCTCTGAACCTGCTCGCCGGGCTGGGGCAGGACTGTAACCACGCTGGCACGGGGCTCGGCTGAGGGTATTTCCTGTGTTCTGCTCCATGCCGGGGAGCTAAGGAGGCCAAGTTGCTTCCCAGAACCAAAGTAGCTTATTCAAGGCTACTTCAAACACCTCTGCAAGTCACTGCACTGCACGGTGTGAATACCACCTAGCATCAGTCTTCTGCACTTCTGTGCACATCCCATAGTCATATGTATTGGCACAAAGGGAATGGAAAATGCAGCTACGTTGACTTGCTAGTATGCTGAAGGACTTTATCATGTTTAATTCCAGACAAATAAAAATTTATCACAGATCTACTATTGTCTGTTAGTCAGATTTGTGTTTATACTAACGTGGCGGAGCACAATTTGGATCACGGGATTAAAGTAAACAGTGAATAACATATGCAGGGACTTGTTGAAGGATTTGAGAAAAGTTCCATGTAAAATATGACACCAAAAGTTGGATAGTTGTTTTATTTAGATCTAATTCACATGGCAGTCAGCAGTATCTGATTGCATTTCTCTGTTGCAGTTGTTTCTTTTAACCATGGATACCCATTAAAACAGCTCTTTGACATCAAAATTATTCAGTCATTTTATTTTAATGTGTGGCATTAAGTAAGCTGGGTGGCAAATTGTCTTCTCAAACAGATTGACTTGTTTTACCTGTGGGGAAGGAACAGCTGAACAGCTAAGAGGAAAATCTGCCAGTTCAGAAAATTTATTGTAACTTACATAGCAGAAACGGAATTGTTTGTTTTTGAATGCTAGTTTGCTTTTGATGCTTTTAATCTAACCGAAGTCTTTATCATACCATTTGAAATTATCCGCAGGGGTTGAGGCTATCACTGAAACTTGCAAAAGTAATTGATACTTATTCTGTGTTGTTCACTGTGTTTATATGATTACAAGATGAGTTTTTCCTCTCTTTATAGCATGCAATAAAATCTTCAGTACTGTAGTAGAGAAGGCAGTGTGATAAACCAGAACAGCCTTCGTTTGATATACCTGCCCTTTTCTATCTAGACAAATAGAATGGAGGGTTTTTTTCTTGCAGGAAGACTAAGAAACCTTTCTCATCACAAAAATAATTTCAGGCTGTTTCATCATCCTTTTTGCAAAGACACATTTTGGTCTCCTTCCCTGGGAAGTGTCTAGCTAGCTGTTACCAGTTGTTGTATTTTGTAGATTTAAAGTAATCATAGCATATTGTTGAAATCCTACTGTGTGTACAGTCGATTACTGCTTTCTACAGCAACAGGATTTTTCAAGAGGACATCAGAGGCCCGAGGACTTGCACTGGTATACTTTTGGGTAAGACTTCATGGTATTTTCCAGGGCTCTGCTGACAGTATTGGGAGCAGCAATTCCTAGACTTTAATTGGTTGGTGGCTCCCCTTGTGCTTGACGCAAGCAGCTTACCCCCTGGGTATTTTACCTGTGACATGGATCAACTTTCTGTGGATCGTAGTGGTGTTAAGAGACCAGAATACTGGCGATGCATTTCAGATAGACTCTTGTTGATAATAGTGGCTCAGTAAAACGGGATGCTTTTATCAACTTATATTGTATGCCACAATATGGAATTATATGGTATTAAAATGAGGCATGTTGTTGCAGCTGTTATTTAATAAGTCAGATGTTGGTAATGGTTCCTCCCTGTCCTGCTTTGAAGATGGAATTGAAAGACCCGAAGAGAACTTTAAACGGTACTAATATATCTCAAACAGTTTTAGCATTGTTGTTTTCTCAGAGCCGTTGGGAAAGGATGGTGCTGAGTGCCGAGTTTGGTCACCCTGTTTGGCTGTGCGTGACTCAGTGTAGTTGGGACCCATGGTGACACTGATATATTGTTTTCACAGGCGTCGTTTTGGCCAGTGACCAGTGACCAGAGCTACTTGTTGGTACTGATTAACTTCATGTGTGCACGCTTTGGCAAATAGAGGGGATGGTGGGATTGATCAGGTTGTTACTAAGTCCTCATCAAGGGATTGATTAAACACCTGAAGGTAGATAGCGGGGGAAGGTTTGTTCCCTCCTCAAGATCTCTCTGCAGCAGGAGCAGGAATTGGCCTGTTCGTGCAGTTTCGCTGTTCTGGCAAAGATAGAAATAACAGTACTTGCACCCCACAAGACAAGCTTCATATGGCAAGCGCAAGAAGAACATAGAGTAAAAGCCTGGCAAGGGAAAACGTAGCCTGCCTGAGTCAGTTCATTACTTATTTTTCCTCCGCAAGCAGCAATTCACGGGGAAAAAGGAAGAAGGATATCTGTCACAGAGAGACACAGGTTATCATCTGGAGTGAAAAGGTGGAGATGGGCTAACAAATGGCTGAGAGGTAGATGGCAGCTTTTCATCTTCGTGGTATCCCTGTGAAAACTCCTTTTTAATATTGGAACTGCTTGTTATGTTGTGGATTTGCATAATATGTTTAAAGGCAATTTAAATAAAATTTAATTCCAGTTTATGTAATCTTCTCTGAAGAATTTTTTCTCGCAATAAGTTGATGTGCTGTTACCTCTGTGCCGCACAGCGTAAGGCTAAAGCTTGTAGCCAGATTCTTATCTCCATCTGGTGCGTGCACATGGGAGGACAGTTTATAAAGCCATCTGAAATAAATAAATTGTATTCCTCATTTGCTCTGTTTGATCTGATTACCATCTCCTGCAACAAAGCAGAAGCTATGAAATCCTGTAACTGAGGGATGAAGAAAGCTGTTCTAGTTCTTGCTCTCACTTTGGGAAGACGACCCTTCCTTTGGTGTGGAAAGGCATCAGGACGGAGCAGAAGAAGGTTAAGCATCGAGTCAAGAGCACAGGTCTGTATAGCTGGCAGTCGCTGGGCAAGAACCTCTGCTCTGACATGTACAAAAATGTAACTGATTGCTTCAATCCAACGGCCAGTTCATTGATTAAAAGGGCAAATGGGCTTTCATCCAGGAGTGCAGCAGAAAACAAACAGCTAGACTGAAAAACAAGACGATTTAACCATCTGAAAGAGCATGGAGCCATCACAGCTGCTGCAGAACCTGTCACGACTTGGCTGCCAAGAAGCCAGATGCTTGCATCAGAGGAATGTGTGTTTCACAAGCCAATACCTCTGCTTTCTGACACACAGCGACATGTCCGAAAAGGCAGGAGAGTGCAAATTAGTCAGCCTTCCCATTAGGTGCCAACCTTGCTGGAACACTGACACCTGTAGAAATACACGTTTTCATCAGAAATAGATTACGGAAATAACCTTCTTCTCTTAATAGAGACCATTTTCAATAACCAGCGGGGGACCACAGTCCACATGTGAAGTTAAACGCTGCATAACTGATTTAATGATTGGATCCATTGGAATCTAAATTTGCGGAGGCTTACCCGTGTGATTAAGGATATACAAAAGCCCTTGAACGCACATTGTTTTTGGGCCTGCTCCAGAATCCACTAATGCCATTGATTTCAATTAACTCTGGATAAGGTCACTGGTGGCTGAATCAATTGCTTGATTCCAGAAACAACAGGAAAGACAACGAAGGAATAGTTGCTTAACCCATGGAATTAATGAGAGCCAGTCCTATGCACTTGTATTTAGTAATCACATTTAAAACATTTTTGAGTTCTCTTGAAAGTAAAAAACCGAGCTTCTCCCTACCTCTTCCAGTTTCAAGTGGCAACACTCAAAACAGACTTCGTATGATTTGCTTGACATCGTATTTTACAATGAGGCAATTTATAGTGAAAGCCAATGTCCTTTCAAGACATCCCATCAATTTTCTCCAATGAATGCTTTTCATAGAATTCTACTGAAGCAAAAATTATGGAACTGAAAAAGATTTAGAAATTTATTGCAGATCACTGCTATGCCTGGAAAAATCGTATATGCTCATTTTAATCCTCAGCTCATCTGAAAAGGTTAGATAAAACATTTCATTTTAGCCGTTCTTTTTCTTATGTGTCAGAATAGGGTGTCAAGGCTTCATCCAGATGCTTCAGGACAGGATTTCCCATAGTGTAGGATGTGAGCTAGAGTAAATGTTTCTATATAAATATCCTCTTCTAGGAGGTAGAATATCATCTTTTTAGTTGCTGGAGTGGCAGGTACCAGGGAGCACGCAGGTCATCACAGAAAGCTGTCCAGGAGCTCCTGGAGGGGGGAGCATGGCAGGGCCAGGCATCGGGCACAACTGAAAAGGACAAAGTAGATTGATAATATCCTATGACCCCGTATGTAGCAGAATGGCCGATTGGAAGGCAGTTATTGTTGCTATAGGTTATTTGCTGCTTTCTCTGAAGCTTAAATTCATAAATGTGACAGAGGAGAGAGCTATTGTTTGTTCCAGCAGTGAAACCTGCCTTTGCTAAAGACCTTTCCCCTATTCTTGACATGCAGGGGAGGTAAAAAGCTTTGAAAAATCACCTAGTAAGGTTTAAAACCAAACTATCTTTGTGATCAAAAGCTTACCAGCCTGATCAAACCACTTCAACTGACAGTGAGTATCTGAGGAGATTCATACACCGCCCCCACACGCTTCCTTTTATTCTCTCCACATATTTTTACTTGGTTCAGTTGTTTATCCTCTCTGCCAGCTACCCCAGGCTCAGAAAAATGTTTACTCTGCTAGCTTGTGTCGATCCCACATGCTTGTGAGACATACTTAGCTGTGTTGGTAAAAGTGAGAATAATAGTAATTTTCAAAGCGCATTTTGCTTTTCAGTACCCTGGTGTCATTTGGGAGAAATTTCCAGGATATTTTAGGAGCCAGCTCAAGACTTCCAACCATATGCAACTCCAAGGAGGGCAAATTCTGCAGCCTGTGATTCATTTTACTATTTTTTAAACTCACCCTCCAGTGATCTGGGTATTTATTGTAAGATAAAAATATAACAGTTTAGGATTCGATTCTATTCTATTCTATTCTATTCTATTCTATTCTATTCTATTCTATTCTATTCTATTCTATTCCGATCTGTTGGGATTTTAATGTCCTGGGACTAAATTTAGTCTAGGACTAAATTGCTCTTCAGTCTGTCAGCTTGCCTGTCCTTGCCCCAGGAGCAGTATCAGAGGGTAAAACAAGGCTTTTATGTGGCTCTCAGGCTCACCATCTGAAACTCTACTGAACCACACAGGACTCACGGCACAGGTAGACATCCCTCAGGAGAAATACTCCTAGCTTTTACCGCCTGCCTTTTAACCTGCCAGGCTGCGAGGCTGGTCACCTCGTGCTGCAGCTTTATGGCTCTGTAATGAGAGACCGGACCCGGAGGCACCTGGGTCTGAGCCATTTTCTGCTCTTGTGCTGGTAAGAAGCGAACAGGCACATCGGGCATGTGTGACTGCAGGGACTTCTGCACTGCTTCAGGGGAAAGGTTGTGCAGTTCAGGTGGCTCGATCCCATCCATTTATCACATTTTCTGAGAAGACCAGACCTTTTTTTTTGCTTTTTCAATTAGGAGGAACTTTCTGAGTTAATAATAAAGAAAAATAAAACGTGGACAGTGAATCTGAAGGTAGTATGGATTTTGTGTTAGTATGAGGCACGGGGTCTTTAACAGGTCCTATACTGTGATAGGCTAATTGATAAGCTTTACTAATATCTGTGTGTACTGAGATCGGTTCATTATGTCTCATCTTACCTATTTGCCCATTGAAAATGAGGCAGTAAGAAGCTGAATTATTTCTCAGATGCATGACTCAGTTCAGTCTCCTGCACGTCTGTCCAGGAGCAACTGCTGCAGCTCATGACTTCAACTTCTTTATCTTTTCACTCAACCTGTAGCTAGTCAAGGCCTGAATTGGCATGAATTTTGTTCTAACAAAAGCTGTGGCTTTCCTGCCAAAATTAAGCTGTATCTGCACAGCCAGTAGCTATATCTTATGATGGCTTAGAATAGAAATTAGATGGATAAATACACTGACAGGGTAAGCTAATGGCCACTCCCTTAATAAGGGCTGTAATTTGAAGAATGCAGAATCTGTTTGTCCACCCGCATGGGAATTCTCTTGGGAAGAATAACGTGCTGGTTGAACCCACAAATCTCAATGCTTGTTTCTTTGCACATTTATTTTTACAAGATCCACCAGTTCTGAAAAGGACTGAGATATAACGTACTTGGATGGAAGTCTCCGAAAAATTGCTTTCAGGCAATTGTAGTCACTGCCTCTGCAGTGCTGCCGGACCAGGGAGATGTGAGCAGCGTGCCTGCTGTCCTGTTCCTGCTCACCTACATCTGCTTAGCCTGGAAATGCATTAACATTCTCTAGAAAGTTTAGTAAGTGCTAAGTTTTGCTAAATAATGCAAATTATTCCTGGGAACAGGCTGCAGTTTTTCTTAAGGCTTGTCATTTTTTATCTCATTAAACTTTTGGCTTTTTCAATTAAATCAGTGGTTTCCTTATTTCGGGCCAAGCCAGTTTTGTTATCAAGACAGCGGGAGTGTAACGTGTGTTTTGCAATTGTATAAACACTTCTAACGGCAGGTGAAAAAATGACTCTTATCCCTAGGCTGAGAAATCACCCTGTAAATGAGGATCAGGTATAAACAAAAAGTAACTCTTCTGCTGATGTTCTGGATGGGTTTGTTCCTGCTGGAATGAGCTGAAGCCTTAGGGAGCTGGATAAGCGAGCCCATGGCCCCGTTCATGTGGCTTAACCAGAGTAGCTGCTCTACGGCCCTTGTGAAGCTGGGACTAAAGCTGTATGTTTTGAAATTCACGTTACTGAATATTATCTGTTAGTACTTATTACTCCCATAGCCCTCTTCATCCTCAAAGTATTTTGAAGACTTCCGGGATCAAGCGAGCAAGGTCTTAATGAGGAAGATATAAAACCTTGCTGACTGCAATGGAAGAGGAACACAACCCTGTATGTTTGACTCACGGCGGTAAATATAACTCATAGTTACACAGTGTGATGTTTCTTGTGTGCTACAGGCTGATTAGCTACAGGAATAAATGAACGGGGATTTATAACAGATCTCCTTCCAAACTCATGTTTTAGAGGCAGCAAACGGCAGAGGTAGCGATTGCCTATGTGAGCGGTTCCAGCGAGCTCAGCGGCACGATGTCAGCAGGGTATTGCTGCCACTCAGGGAAAGTGCCAAGAAAATCAGGCACTCTGTCATTAAGGTCACACAAGTTTTTATAATGGCACTCTTGCAGGCAAAAGCAAGATCTTCAGCTGGCGCTGACTGTGATTGTTAGTTGTGTCATTGCATTTAGCTTGATTTACGGCAGCTGAGGATCTGACCCAAGATTGATTTGCTCCCTGTAAATACAGGCAGAATTTGGGTTGATGCTCTTACATGTAGCAACTAAAAACATAGTAAAACTTGGCTTCAGCTCATCACTGAGCTCAAGTTTCGGTTGTTTGGTTGTTTGTGGAACGTGCAGTCTGGGCTGTTTGGATGTGAGTGGCCAGGTGTTTCCCGTTATTGAAGCTCTCCGTTGTGGAAGCGTGCACAGGTAACAGAGCTCAGTCTGTCACAACCCTTGGTGGTGCTCTTCCAGCATTTGAAGTTCTGACTTGAAAGGATTGACTTCCGAGAAATCAAGGCACAGAGTTCCGGCCCCTCTCTTTCAGGAGGAACTCTCAATGACAGGGGACAGATTCAGATTAGTAGCTGAACTAGTTCTCGAGTGAGTACCTTGTGCCTCACTGGGAACTGAGTGTGTTTTTCAGCTCCGAAGTGCTACTTAGGCTTGGACCCCCCACCTCTGAGAAGGAAAGGTCAGTATTAATGCCCTTAGTACCCACCTAGTGAATAACTATGTTTGATGCTGTTTCCTGCTTTGTTATATTTTCATCTGTGGAAAGTGAGAGAGTTTTCTTCAAAACACATTGTAAATGAAGCTGAGCTATTTTAAGCCTTGCAAAGATCATAGTTTTTAATTCTGGAACTTTTAAAATCAGGAATGAGTTGAAAGTTTCATTTCAACTGACTGAAGTCTTCTGTTCTGTGCTTTCAAACCCATGCAGATTTGCACCCCTAGTTACATATTTTCAAATAAACAAAAGAATTAGGAAAATGCAGGGGTAAATTCTGAAAAAGGCACCCTGGGCATTTTTAATTTTTCATTTTCTCCCTGTGCTCTTTCCATGTTGAATCTTTTTAGGTTGTTCTTTCTTTTCTGCTTTCCCTGCAAACACTGTTTATTCATTCTAAGAAAACATCAGTTGGGTAAACAGAAGTATTTATATGTGCAGCACTGCAACTCCTACTAAGATGCAAATTGTGCTGCAGGGAAGATAGTTTGTGCTTTTCTTTCCTCTTCGCTTTTCTTTTTTGACAGTCGGTTAATAAAGACTCAACAATAAGCAGCTGCCTGTGATGTCATTTGGGACTTTGTCCACAGAGCTTGTATTTACAAGTACTGAGCAACTACACAGCAGCAGCAAACCCAACTATCAGCAAACTTCATGTCTGCTGTTACTGGAGGACTTCAGGAGTGCTGTGGATGGTGTAGAAAGCTAACTCTGTTCTTCTAACCACAGACTTTTAAAGCTTGGTAAATAAACAGTGGATAAACTCAAGAGAATTTCTGGGCTGCAGAGACTTCTTACGGTTCTGAGTTCTCCAGGGCTGGCATGTTTTGACTGAGCTGCTGCAAGTAAGACTTTTGCTGTTTTGGTGTTTTTATCATCTCTGTAAAGCTTATTTTCTCTAGAAGTGTGTCAGCATTGCTATTTGTAGTTTTGCTTTAATTAAAAGAGCGGCAAGTATGTAGTTGTTAGGAGTAATTACAGCCGTGCATCTGAGTGTGGTTCAGCAACAGATTAAAGGACAAATGAAAACTTGATTCTGGCTTTTGTTTGTGTGAGATTACACTGAAGTGGTTCTCTCCTAATTTAAGTGGTGAAGCTCTAAGATTCTTAAAATCTCCTGAGTACTGTCATTAATAGAACAAAAACTAGTCTGTCTTAACATTGTTCTTTTATAATTTCTTGGTATTTATTTGAATATTCAAAATGAATTTGGATTTTTAATATAGTTTCCTAATAGTTTGTAGTACAGTTTTCTTTTAAAAATTGTTTTGTTCCTTATGTGGGCATTGATTTAAAGCAAAACTTGAGTATTTTCACTTTTAGCCTCTGTTCAAGTTCTGGAGGTGTGTGTAAGTTTAAAACAAAGAATCACACAGTGCTTTGAAATCTGAACCCATTTGGACAAAATGAGTTGTCAATTATGTGAGAAAGAGTAATTTTTGTTTTGAGTGTTTATGTTAGAAATCCAACAAATCCTGAAACTTCAGAGCAGAAACACCAGTACACTGGTAACTGCTGTGAAAAAACTGTTTCTATACTGCCTGCTGTTTGTGGGACAGAGCTGTTTCTGACCACCGATTAACTCGTTTTCAGGACAACTAGCTGTGATTGTCATGGAATTATTCCCATTTTACAGAGCGGGAAACTGGCCCATAGATGTGATTTATTAAAACTTAGTTTACACACTGCAAAAGCGGGTAACAAACCCCAGGTCTCCTGCTTCTCGTTTCAATCCTTCACCAGAAGCCCATTCTAAATTACTGCAATTTCAGTTGTAGTGGCTTTTCCAGGGAGTAACCTGATCACAGTACTGTGTATGAGGAACTCTTTTATTACTGTTTACCTCTATTTAATGGTCTGTCTTGTGGAGACAAAGCGCATTTCTGAAGAATGAAATCAGAAAACTGTGATTGGCAAGTATATGAGGGTAAATCAGTACAAAGCAATCAAAGAGGAATTGGAGGATGCCTCGTGAATTATTAGCACTATCGATTTTGTTTTGCTTTTCTTGATACTGACTTTGTTTACAAGGCCTCTCAGTCCTACACAGCACCCGATTTTTGGGGCTTCCTATTAAGGTTTAGGCGGCTACAACTGCAGATGCCCCTCTCAAGTGACCCTGTTTCTACAGCAGATCAAAACCTGTCTGTCTCTTCTTTTGATGGTGTAATGCGGCTTGGCATGTCAAGATATTGTGCAACTTAGGAGCCGTTGTTCTGTCTTTGGAATTGAAGCATATTCTCCTGGTGGGGGGGAAGCCCTAAATTTAGCTCCACGTTGATGCCATGCGAATGGCAAAGGCCTTTAGGGTTTTAAATAGGTGCTTAAATAAGAGCATAGAGTTTTCTTCTTTAGGTGTTCCTCCTCCTTCTTCAGAAATAGTATAAAAATAAGCTAAAAGATGTTTTTGTAGCTTGGAAGCTTCCACTGAATGCAAGAGTGAAGACCAGAGAATAGTGATAGAGCTTTTCCCTGGGGAGAAGGAATGGGTTTAAGGTTAGGTGGTTTCATCCCTACCACACTGACTCCCTTTCAGGCTTTCCTTTCCTCTGTCACCTGGTGGGCAATGATGATGATCTACTGCTGTGAACTGATAAGGGTATTTACACTTGCAAAGCATTCAGGTATCTTGTTGGCAAATGCCTACAAAATCTTAAAAATATTTATAACAAAGCGAGATAAAAAAATGCTCAGGTCCCACTTATCTTTCTCACTTAAACTGAAGTGCGAGTCCTAATCTTACAAATGTGAATTTTACTACTTTTTAAGAAAACTTCATGGACTTCTCGGCTATTGTTCATGTGCATGAGTTGTGTGTAAGTGGTTAGAGGCTTAGATTTAAAGAAGTAGAAATCCTGCCCCAGTAAATGTAAAGTGGTAGGGTATAATTCCCCTTCCACTTTAGACAAGAGCAAATCTTCAGCTAATTACCTTAAGAGCAGAAGCAGACTCTCAAAACCTGATGAGCCCGGGGGCATTTAATTTTCATTTTCCTCTCGTCCATTTCCCTTCTCACTTTTACATTTTCTTTCTTATATTGCAATGTAGCAGTTTAGGATATAGAGCAAGCTCTCACTTTTCAGCAGAGGAGGGATCCCCTGGCTGAATTTTCCCTGGCTTGGAGAAATCTGCCCAAGGATACGGCAGATAATCTGATAACATTCTGGGATGGCATTAAAGGGGACAATTGCCAGCAGAATGTCAATTCTTTGGGCCTTCTCACCATCTGAAAAGAAACGGAATAAGTGCAGACTCTGGCCTGTCATCATCTGACAAGTGGGACTGAGGTTGGGATAAAAGCCACAGAACAAAGGTGCCAAAGGGAAGCACAGTTGGCTGAGGAGCTTAGCGCAGTGCAGCCGGGGCCAAATGCGGCGCGATGCTCTGCGGCTCCTGTGCGGTTCTGTGCATGTTCAGCTCCTGGCAGGACTGGAGTTACGCTGAAGAAAAATCTGTGCCAAAGCTGCCAGAACACCTTTGGAAGTTATAGCATCTAATATGCAGTTTTGTTACTAAACCAGGATAAATGTACAATGTAAATAGAACATGAACCATTAACACTTGTAATGCTCTGTTCTGTACTGTCTAATGATAGCGCTCATGTAGCATGCAGAAACCTGAATTACTTTAGGTATTTCCTGATGGTTGCATAAATTAGTCATGATGTTTTGGGGATTGAAAGTTACATAGCTTTTATGTGAAAAATACTGGGGAATCTTTTATGATTCCATTGACTGGCATTCAGGTGAATCACATAAACGTGGTTTGCGCAGCAGCAGTGCCTTCTGGAAACTGGCAGTAACAGTGTCTATGGGCTATGAAAGATGCAGACCCTGAAAAGCAGGCCGGATTATAAAGCAGTGGATAAAAATGATGTTGCTGAAAAATGGTCTATTAGTATTGACACACAGCAAGAACAAACGCTACTGTTAAACTGCGTGTTTGATAAGCTTTCCGCAGGACAACGCTATTTGTTTTCCAGAGCCAAACTAGCCTTGGATAGTGTGCGCACACAATAGGTCTGTGCAGAATCAAATGCATGTCACTAATTATTTTCTTTGACAGTGCTAATTGATTATTATAATTCATCATTATCTAAATTGTTAAATTCAACAGTTTACCGTATCCTTTTGTTTCTTTGTTGCTCAGACATAATACAAATAGGAAGAGTTAATTACTGCATGCAACAACAGAGGCGAATTTCATTGTCTGCTTCACTTTGATTGAAGCTGTGTTGAATCATCACTGTGGATTTTCAGTAATGGTGGAGGAAAGAAGGAAGCAGGAATTCTTTTGCAGTGAAGTTGCTTTTGGTGGTAGTTAGCATTTGTATTTTGAATAGTATTCTTCTTGCAGCTGGACTGTATCATGCTTACTTCGCCTATGCTAAGTATTACCTAATTGTGCAAACTGAAATTGCATGCGTGCATTGATCCAGCTGGGAATCAGTGGCACTCCTTGAGGAATACAGCACAACTTGACATGAGTAAAAGGATTGTGTTTGCTTCTAAAATGACTTATTCCGCTAGATATGAGCACTTGGCTTTTGTCTTTGGTGTTCCGGTGATGGCCGGAGTTGCATCTGCTGGGTAAAAGGAAGTAGTGCTCTCGGCAAGGGAACTCTAGAGAGATTAAGCGATGACTTAATTTATGCAAATTCCTAAAGCCCCAATCTCTGCTACAGTCTTCTAAGATTTGGTGTACCTTTGCTGTAGAATGTAGGATCTTTTCAGCTGCTCTGAAATGATCTGACAAAATGGTTCATAGTGATAAGGTTTTGGGGGGTTATTTTGCCAGTAGAGGGCCGTGTTAAACTGGATAAAATAACTCCCTCTTGGTCTCACATTTTCAGTGAGTAACAGCTTAAAGCATATGGTTGTTTTCAAGGACAAAATGAGTAAATAATTGGATTTTTTAGAAGCTACCAAATGATTAATTATTTAAAATCAGAATCACATCACCTTTACAGTACAACGCAGTTATGCGTCAGTCTAATTAGACTGAATTCTGGTCTTTAATATACATCATAGCTACCTGTTTATTCTAAACTGTTCAAGGTTGATAGATACAGCCCTAATAAGTCATTAAGCTGACGTGATATAGAGCAGCAGCATGTGCTTTTGCTATAATGACACAAATGAGAAAAGAATTGTTTTTCAGAGGTACAATCACGTTTGTTTTTGATGTGGCCTCTAAACTAGCAGTCATTATTCAGGCTCTGGTGCTGCAGGAGTTGACCTTTGGCAAAATATTTTGTTATCCTCAATCTTTTATACAGGCCTTTTGTGAACTCTGCACAGCTCTCATTTTGCTGATTGCATTTAAAGTCATTTATTGCACAGTGTTTGCCCTTCTAGCAGATGTTAAAGGATTCCCTGCCTCCCCCCTTAAAGGCTACTCCTCCGCAGCATCTAATTATAACCTACACAAAAGATTAACAGATGTTATAATTGTCTTTACTCATTGATTAAATAGTTTCTGCATGATTTGCTCTCCCTTCCCCTCATTGCTGATTAGTGAGGTCTTTCTGGATGAGTCTTATGCATCTGCAATTTGTTAATGGTGGCCGTCTTCAGTTTTTAACTTTTGGGGTTTGTGGTTCAGTTTGAGCAGGTTATAGATGTTCTTCTGACAATGTGACAGAAACGTGTTAAAAATAGGTGCATGACTACTTGCACACATTCCTGTTTTTCCTCTTAAGCATTGTGTCTGAACTGTATGTAAAAAGCAGTCTAATTTTAATGCCTATAAATTGGAGACCGGAGGGGTAAATGCTGAGATTTGCTTAGCAGTAGTTTTGTCCCTTTATTTCAGTTGCCACTTGGAGGGGAAATTTGTGGCTGAGGAAACCAGTTTAAGAAGAAAATCCCTAGTAGAAAATTTCTAGTAGGGCTTTCCTAGCAGGATCTAGTAGGACTGTGGGCGAACTTTGTGTGTGCTTCAGGGTTTTTGTGTGGTTCTTTCCTCTTTTCACCTTCTCACAAAATTAAGGTTACTCGATTCTTGAGTTAACTAATCTGTTCTCTGTTGTATTCCCTCATTGAGATGGGGACTCTCTTCTTGGGTGGATCCATAGTCCTTCTCCTACAGCACAACAGTGCCAAGCTTAGCAACTCTTGTTTTATGTTTTATAAATTTTTTGACATCTTGAACTAGGTCAGACCAAACAATATTTCTTTTCAGAGAGGTGAAACATCTTGCACATGTATTTTCACTACTGGGGATTTACTTGTATGTAAATGTTCTTTCCTGTTGTTTGGATTCCATATAACGTTTTCCTTACTTCTTTCATTGACACAGATGTGACTGGTTGGCAAGCCCACAAAGCTTTCCGTGATAGTCTCCGAGCATCCCACAGTTCTACGAAGCTGCATCTGTCATAGGTCCTCAGCCCTAAGCGCTCTGCCTCGCTTAGTTCAGAACTAGTGTAAGGACACGAAGTCAATGGAGGCATTTTCTCATGTTCTCTGACAAAACCTCTGAAGGGGTTAAAGAAGAAAAGAAACAGATTAAAGACTTGAGGCTTGAGTTATGGGCCTGGTTATTCAAAAGCCATAAAATATTGTGCTGTTCCCCCTGCCCATCCCCCAAATCCTACTCAAATATAAAACTGTTGCCTTGATTCCTATTCAGAGAAGCCACCTCATGTTGAGACTGGGCGTACCTTCTCATCTCAAAACCCTTTTTATATTTTTGGCTAAAAAAAAAATACTTGAATTCTGTGTGGATGTCTGGGAATATTTGCTCAATTAATGCAGATTCATGGATTTGTGGGACATCCTGTATGATTCTGCTTTGTTGATACTGTGCAGAAATAGATTCTCTTCACTGTGAACACCATACATAGTGCTGGCTGTGAGATTTTGCAATATAACCTATAGGGCTCTAGGTTTTTGTCAGTTTTTAAAGTTGATCTGTTACTTATAATTCATGAGTTTTGTTAGCCCGAATAATAATCTTTGCAGTGCACAAAAGCATTTGTCCAGGGATTCAAAACTGCGCTAGAAACAGAGGTACTTTGTTTGTGGGATTAACAAAGAACACTGTATCCTCCTTGTTTTTAAATGACATCTCAGTGCTCCTGAATGCTTTCCATTTATAAGCTGGGGGAGCAGATTATAGATTCCTAATAAGAAAATTCCAGGGTGCCAACTGCACTTGCGAAGTGTATTTTAATTATATAGACACCTGTCCACTACCAACTTGTAGTATTTCATAGAGGTCACTGAACAGCCAGCTGATGGAAATTGCTTTTATTTAATACCAACCTGGTCTGAGTTTCAAACACTGATCCAGAGGTGAAAGGCTAAAATCCCAATTACCAATAATCAGATCTATCCAATTGCCATATCGTGTTGGTGGTAAAAGGCCTAGGTGCTTTTTGCAGTTACATATGAGAAACATTCAGGAATTACTAAAAGTTCAGTTAAATCATTAAGAATTTTTAACATCCTCAAGTAGCTTCTACTGAAGGAAAGTATTACAGTGAAACTTAGTCTAACATTTTAATAAACAGTTCTCTGTTATGTCACTGGCTGAGAGCCCTAACATTTGAGACTGAGATCTTCATCTTTATTTTAAAGTTGCACGAGTAAATGAAAGACAACACCAAATGAACTGAAGAGACAACAGTAGCACAGTCTACATAGTCTTGGGCTGGCCATTTTGCTTGTCTCTCTGCCTGAGAATTTGTAGACTTGTCTTGCATTTAATTATGTGCCTTTTCTAAACTATTAACTTCCTTCCCTTAAGCTGCGATTCTGTCATGGTGTTACTGACTGGGAATACATGACGATGTTCATAGGAAACCATTTCTGTCATTTATATTTACCAATTTTTAATCAAGTGAATTGCTTTTCTTCTCGATTACCACAAAAATCTCTGGTCACAAGAAAAAGCTTTAAACAGACATTGATAAGAATTTGTTGACTAGATGATAGTTTTCAGCACAGCCCTGGGAAAGGAATGGTTCATAAGGGACACAGCCGTGGGCAGCGTGGCAGCGCGGCAGCGCGGAGGCAGGCATATGTCCTAAACCCTAGGTAACGTTTCCCTTGCTCTTGGCAGGGAGGTAATCTTACTGACGGGTCCTGTCTCCCCAGTAAAGTGCTGAAGTCTCGCTTTCACCCACTGGCTATTGCCTGTTGTGGAAGCAAGTTATGCTTTACTTGTTTTACGTATTCCTCTCTAGTTGAACTCCAGGTTACAGGGGGATTCTGAGCTTGGGTGCGTAGTTCAAGAGCTTATAACTCCGGGGAGCATATTTCAGACCCCTCCTCGAGATACCTGATTTCACCACCACCAGCAGGAGGCTAGATGCCCTTAGCTCCTGTCATACTCAGCCGGGATGGGAAGGCTCACCCAGGTGTGGGGCAAAGCAGAGGTTAAGATTTAACTCAAAGGAACCTTACCCAAGAAAGCAGGAAGGATACGACACCTTCTTGTGGGTTTAGGACACACCCTTGAGCAAAAAGTCCCACAAAGACCCCACCTGGCTTTCTCCTTTCTTTCCTCTTCCCCTTCCTGGTGTCCTATTCAGAGGTTCCCTTCTCTCCAATAGCTCCAGGTAACATTGCTGTGAGCCAACAGGGAACACCAAAGGTGAACAGCACTAAAGGCTGCAGCATCTTGCTTAAGGTCCCCAAATATGACAGAAAAAAGGGACGTGTTCTAAATTATTTAAAAAAAAATAAAAATGCTGCTTTAGTGGTTCCTGGCTTGCCCTGCAGGAGAGCTGATTTAAATCTGTGGAGGGAGTCCAGGATATCTGGCTCACTGCCTATGTAGGTGCTTTCAGTTGGTTGGTGGCAGACTCTTCGCTGCCTTTTTGTTGGGTTTAATACTGTCCTAGCTGCATTTCTGCAATCGGATTCATCTTGACAGAATAGCGAAGAGGCGAATGAGAGGTGAGTGCCTTCTGCTGCGTTGTGCAGAATTTGGAGAAAGAATCATTCCCCTGTTTGGGTGTGTAGTGATGTGCACATCTGGCAGATAGAGAAAAGTAATGACACAGAGCATCAGCACTAATAGAAAATTTCACTATTAAAGTCTTTGACAAAGAGGAATTATTCTGTAAATGGCACTTATATATACTATATATTATTCCCTTCACAGTATAGCAGAAAAACTGAGGCAGTGGAAGTCTAACCCCCACCAAATTAATAAACCTTATGTGGCATAAAATACTTAAAAATCTTATATTTAGTCTCAAAATGCACTTTAAAATTCAAATCGGATCATTTAGAACATGCAAGTGTAATAATGTTTTCCCCTTCCCACTAAAATTACTACTTTTTTTTTTTCAGCCAAAATTCAAGCTAAATAGCAGTATTGAATAACTTAGGCTATTCCAAGACTAGAGGTGCATGAACGGTAATCTTTAAAGCTTTATCTAAACCTGCATGGCATTACTTCCAAGAAATAATCTAGGGAAAAAAATCCCATTTGAGGCATTAATATAAATTCTATAAGAAAAAGTGTAAGAATAATCCTGTGCCAACCCAACTGTTGCTACCACAAGAAAAAAAATCTTTCAGATTTTAGTGGATGATGAACTTCTGAAATGTCAGTAGTTTTTTCCTTCTTCTTTTGGTAGTTTAATGATTGAGAGAGAGAAAGAGAATAGAGAATGTTAATAGTATGCCTCCTCTCTAATATTTTCTGGATAGTACTGTATCCATAATCCCAATGTGTGGGATTATTATCTGTGATGACAGACTATATGTTCTCTCCCGTTTCACTTGGCAGAACTGAGTGCAGATGAGTCAAAAACTGGTAGAATGACATAAAACATTGGAGAGTTATGAACCTTTTAAGTAGGAAATTCATGAATGTTTTTTAATTTACATTTTTATTAAGTTTCTGGCAGATGGAAAAATTAGAAATCGGTGTGTGACAGCCAGTCGTCACGCTGAGAAACTGGAGTGAGCACTGCCAGCAGCTGACTGCACGGGGGAAAGGATGGAGTGGCTCCTTCCACCACCCCCCCAAAGCAAAAGCCTTTCACTGTAATTGTCTCCAATGTGGATCAACCACCACAATGTATAAAGAGAGACTCTGAGAAGAAAGGGTCCCCATCAGCGTCTTCAGACAACTCATCCCTGGCAGCATCCTCACTTTCAGTGTATTTTATTGTACTTCATCCTGCCTTGTTTTTTTATATGACAAGTGTTCCTTTGATTCTCTGGGAATCAATCTGTATTGGATTTCACTTTAGGTAATTTCTTCAGATACTCAGCATCATTTCCCCCTCTTTATTTCTTTTCAGCCTATTGTCAATAACCTAGTCAATTCCTTGCTGTCTCTGGTGTTAGTATATGTTCCTCAAACTTGTGTAGATGGTCATTCCTTCCCATTTTCATCTCCTCTTTGTCATTGTTTGAGATTACTATGAAGGGACTTGTTAATAGCTTCCAACCAAGTCAATACTTTAATTGTCTTTGCTGCTATTGTCTGAATTCCATCAAGTTTGTCTATACCCTTTTGGCCCAGAACTGAAATCAGCATTTGAGATGAGATGGCTCTAGAATTGCAGAGGAAAAAAGAAGTGAAGGGCTGTTTGGTGTGCCAGCACTGTTCACTGTTCTGTCTCCATCTAGGGAAATATGGATGAGGACAGAATATCTTTCATTTTTAACATTTTCCTAATAGTTTTCTTGGCCATAAGCTGAAGATGGAGTTTAATCAATCTGTATCTGTTCCTTTTAATTTTACATTCTTGATATCCCACAGTCCTACATGCTCTGTTTTGTAAGAATAAAGTGAATTTGAATTGGCTGGGGAAAACTCTCTGGAGTTTTTCTTTATGTATGCTCATTGACGTATAGGGAATACATCCCACAACAAATCTGGAGGTAGTAGAGCTGAGTCGTACCCTGTTGCCTTTCTGTTGTGAGCACGTGCATGAAGGAGAGGTGCCACTGGAGCGTGTTTGGGTACGCTGGAGCTGAATTCCTTTGGGTCTGATCCTTGGATGATGTTAGGTCAACTGAAATTAGAGCAGACTTCTAACTTCTGCAAAGGCTGAACAGCTGGGGAGCCAGCTGAAGCATTTTAGTGTCCACCCTTACAGGAGCTAACTTAGTTCTGACACTTCCAAATTCAGCTCCAGTACCACATCTCTTTTTTTGTCTTCTCTGTAGCAGTGAACGGAGGTGACCGCAGAGTCCAAGAAGCTGCAGCTGTAGTTCTAGCTGGCCTAACTGTACAGATTTACAGGACTCAGTGAAAGTATTTGCACAGCAAAATGAGTAATAGATGAAAAATATTTTTGATAAGAATATGCACGGTGTCCTATGTGGGAAGCACCTGGAGCTGCTCAGCCTAACGAGGCCGCATGTTCTTTCTGCGTTCCCCTGCTACAGTCCATTTCAAACCAGGGGCTCAGTCCTGGTTTGGCTGGCACTGGAAGAGGTCGGCGCTGTCTGTCCCCTCTGGTTCTTCCCCAGGGTGGACTTCAGTCATGGTGGGGCAGAGGGGCTATTTTCAGGTTATGCAGGTAGACGAGTTGAGCCCTTTCTCAGTTACCCTCTTCCTGGATCACAGAGGAATGACATGTATTTCACTGTACCTTATCCTCCCTTACGAGCTTGATTCAGCTTCTTTTCTGGGCTGTTATTGAACTAATACCTTCATTATAAAGTTATTGCCTGTAATGTAAGGATAGGCTCTGGTCCACTGGGAGTGCCTGTACAGCAAGGTGAAATGTGAGACACCGTGTTACAACCCACAAAGCCCTAGATTCATTAGAAACAAATTCTGCGGTCTAGACATTGAAATATTCCCCCTGATGCAAATGACTTTGGTTATCTAAGGAGGATGTGCAGAGCTGGGTGCTGAAGATGTTGCTAGTAACTGAGGAAATATTTTTACAATACTTACTTTATATTGGGAGTTTTCCTTTGAGCCATGAGAACATTTTGAAGTGTTACCCGGTGCTCTGTGGAGTAAAACCAGATGTCTGACCACCATCACTAAGTTAAGATGATTTGAATAATTCCTCATATCCATGAGCTGGAATACATCAGTAAATAAATGATCTTTTGTTCCTTTCATGTCTTCTGCCGGGGAGGACCAAATCAAGTAGCATTCCTTTGGGACACTTCATCTCACAAACCTGCTTTCATTCACCAAAATGTACTGTTAGAAAATGTTTGTAGCAAAATACTTCATTGTGCACAGATTGCAAAATGAGTGAACGAGAAACAAGAGAGGTGATAGTGACAAAAAGCTCCTAAGTATACTCAGTCTCTGGTGTCTGATGGGCTTGAGTTCGGATCACAGAGCCGTCCTGTGACCGTCGCAGCCATCATCCCTTTTAGCAGTGCAGGTGGAAGGGGTGGAGCGTGCACAAAGAACTGATGATTTTTAGTGGTCCCTCTGGACTATGATTAGGACAGATGGGCAGGCAGAAGAGATGCTGGCTGAAATGCATCTCTCTCAAAGAAGGGATCTTTAGGCACATTTCACAAGCTCCTAGGTTTAGTTTCAGAAATGGAATGGTAATCTACCATCGCCTCCAGGAGAGACCCCCATATAGGTCTTACATGTAGGTTTGAAATTCTTGGACTTTCTTGAGTAGGGCCTTGATTTACACCAATGAAAGAAAAAATGAGAAGGAAAACACAAATCAAATTGAGCAAAATGTAGGAAAACTGACTGTATATTTTAAATTCTTCTCTCCAGTTGTCTGTCAGACCGATTCAGCTGTTGGATTTAATGGTATGCATTTTTCTAAACATTGCAACATACTAGATGAATAATATGAATTTGGTACATTATCTTTATTGGCCTCCTAAACTGGATGCCACTTCCTCTAGTGAAGAATTGTAATTCGGTGTTTGAAAGCAAACGAGACTCCCATTTGGCTCTCTTCTGCCAGCCAGCCATTTTACCATGAGAAACAACTAGCTCTAATAACGATGTACTAGATTACAGAAGTTGCATCTAGCATTTCGTATTTAGCAACCTTAAGCCAGAAAATGCCAGAGGCATCTTTATAAATGGGACATTTCTTTTTGAACCTCAAAGTATCCACATAATCCTTGAAGTGTGTTAATAGTAGCAGTTCCCTGAGTGAAATTTCCTCAGGTCCTGCAATTCAGCTTCTCCAGGTGCCCGGAACTGCCCGTTCTTGACCTAAGCTGCTTCTCAAGGGAGGCAAATGTGTGTTGAAGCCCCCGGAGGTAGCTGATGCTGTAGCTGTGTTCAGACCATGCCTTTTGCAGATTAACAGCCTAGATTGCAAAAGTTTGCTGGAGGAGGCTCAATGGTTAAGGGAATCCATCTTTACCATATAATAATCTGTATCGTATAATTTATGATAGTATATAGTAATAAATGATATATAATAATGAATGGTTAGAAACTCCCCCAAGAAATGGGAGCTTTGCATCTGACTTTTTCTTGAGCCTGAATAGCTGCAGTTTTGCTTGGATGTCCTTTTCTTGGCTGCAGGTCTTATAATGTTCAGAAGGATTTGATTTCAGTGCAGAAAATAAGGATATACAAACACCATTGTCATAATCTATTTTTTATTGATGATAACACTGTAGTATATCCTTCTTTTCCATACTGATCAGTTGCTATCCTGACAACAGATTCATGCTTTCTGTCTGCTTATCTTTCATCATTTTTGTCTCAATAATTTTATTGCATGATATGAATGCTTCATATGCCCCATAAAAGCAAACAGGGAAGGGTAATCCTTTGACCTTTCCAGCATTCTTTGGTGTAATTTACTGGTGATTCTTCTCCTCCCTGCAGCATGGCCCTGGAACCCCATGATAAAAATGGACAGCCAATCCAAACAGAAAACGTTAAAAAGGTTAAAGCTTTGATTATGTTAGTCTATAAATGTTCATAGTCTTTTTTTTTTTTTTTTTCTTTTTGCCAGAAAGAAAATGAGAGCTGAAAATGGCAATGGATGAATCATACTTATTACAGAATACGGAAATGATATCGGTTCAACCCATTCTTGTTAATGCTGAAAGAACATAATCTTGTGCCCTCTCATTTTATGTCACCGCAACCCACCTTATCCTCTTAAATGAATGCATGCATCCATTTAATTAACCTGGTGAGATACTGAGATATAAATCTTTTAAATGCTTCTCATGCAATTCATCTTGACAGCTGTCGTAGTAATAACATCTTTAATGCCATATTCTTTATTTTCTGATTTATTGAAATTCCTGGTATTATTTTGAGCACACTGATAGGTTTGCTAGATTTAAGCCCTTAATCTTAACTTGTTTAAATCCTAGAAGCAATGCTATAGAAAGCTTTACTGGTTGTTTAGTTTGCTGAATAAATGGAAGATTATCTTGCATGAAGAAAGCATAAATGTATATTGAAAACTGAGGTTGAAACAGGGTGGAATTTAGTAGCTGAGATGCTTTATTTTAAATGCTTTGTTTCTAGAACGTTGTACTAAGAGTCTGTTCTTTGCTGGCAAGTTATCAGCAGTCAAAAATTGCATGAGAACGTCCGATGTGCTCTACTGATTCCTTTTTCAAGGGATGGGGTAAGGGCAGGAGAGCTCAAATTAGTCAGCCTTCAGTTTCTTTGTAGACTGCCATGTGTCAGTGTCATCATACTTCATTAAAATCACACCAAAGGTGAGAAGGTTCCTTGTCTAGCTCCAGCCCTTCCCACACTTCCTTGGGACTACTTTGTCACAGCCTTGTGGATGACCGCTGGACAGTTTTCAACCGGAATTAGAGGACTTCTGGATTAGGGAGTGTTTTGGATCACAAAATAACTTGCAGGGCATGGGTGGCTCTGTGCGCTGCCTGCACAGTTCCAATATCCTTTGGAACAGTTTTAGAGTTTTTAAGTAATTTGGGGCATATCAAAATGGATTATCCCACAGGAAAACAAAAAAGGAGGACTAGGAAAGAGTCTTTTTCTAGCTAGATATTTTCTGACTGACTTGGCGTTTTATTTTAATATAATTTTCCAAAGCCTGTCAGAACATCTAGATATGTAGGCAGAATGGTAGAGCAGTGCTGTGTTTGCTGCCTTGTAATTCCCATAGTATTCTACTTATCTAAGCATTTTAGGTTCCTGCATTGGAATTTTTCTAATTTAATTAACTCATTAATGCTGGCACATGGCACATTCTCCTTCCCTCTCTGCAAAAATGTGGCTTGCTTATCTAAATAGCAACCTAATCCAGTGGGTGTGAACGTACAATGCATACATTAGCACTAACAAACTGCTGACCAGTCTAAGCAAATACCTGGGAGTATTGGGCATTAGGCAGGCAGGCCCTGCATACACTATTGCTATGAAATACACTGTGGGCGAAACAAAAACCATTTAGCTAAGTTTCAGCTTGCAGAAATGCAGATGCCGCTGTAGTTTTCTGTTTCCCAAGTGTTGAAGTTTGAAACGTCAGCTCAAAAGAGAATTTTGGAATTATTTTTCCACTTTGTCACTTAAAGTCATGACCAGGCTAAATACCATGTCAGGGAGAGATAGGGGTGTGGTAGTGAAACCATTTTCATGGCTCACTTTTAATCACTGGGCAGAACTTTCTCATCTTTGTGAAGGTGGGTTTTTCTGCTTTTACTGCTCTGATGGTTTGACCGCTCTACCGTTTTAAAAAACAAGGGAAATACTCAAAAAGCTTAGTACAAACCTAGCATTTTTGCCTGGCCTAGGCCTGGGAAGATAAATGTAGTGATTTTATAGAACTGGACAATCTTTGATCTGTTGAATACAGTTCAAATCTATAATTCCACAATCTTTTTTCTTCCAGTTGTGAGAAGGCCCAGACAAAGTATACTGTACTTATTTCTACTCTCTTTCCTACAAATACTACAACAAAAGCAAGCATACACGCATTGGTGTTAGCACTAGAGTCAGCAAAAGAAACACAGCTGGACAATGACAGATTCAATTCAATTCAATTAGGTTCTCAGGAAACGGAATCACTCCAGAGACTGGTAATGAGATATAAAATCTTTCACCTTTAGGTCACCTGTTCATTTGAACTAACATTTGCATCGATGACAGTTTTTACTTTCTCATAGCTGCTTCCTGACCTACGCCAGTGATATTATTTTCCTTCTCCATTCATTGCTGAGGGATAATACCAGTTCTGGTTATTCCCTTTCAGCCTTCAAGTGTGGCTGCCGAACAAGAAGGACTATCAGAGTAGAAAAAAAGTGCTTAAAAGGTGATCGCTGTATAACTTTGGCCTCATTCTGTTACCCAACAGTTTGCTGTCCACATCACAAAACCTGTCCTCTCATTAACACCTCAGAAAGACAAGCAGACTGCTGAGAGGGAATGCCTTGCTGCCCTAAGAGTGTTTTGCCTTCTGGCAGTGTTAAGGTGTGCGGAGCAGAGGGTGGGGAGGCTGCGTTGTAGCTATGCTGAATTTAAACGAAAGGACGCTAGTTTGCAGAGCTGTCATTTTTGTCATGTGTCATAGCTGCTAAATTTATACTAATTTGTAAGAGACAGAAAAATAAATACAATCCATTTCCAGTTACCAGAGAGATATACTGTGTGCTAGTTCCCAGCTGGCATATGTTGGCATAGCTCTGTTGAAATGTAACTGCAGTTTCAAATGTCTGAAAATATCTTGGATGCTTATCTAAGGAATATAATGTTATACGTTTTCATCAGCTAAGGCAATATACATCAATCATCCTTTGTTACTACTGGAAATGAAGAAGGTATTATAATCCAAGAAATTTCTTGCATAGATTTTAGAGAGTGCTTTTTTACGTTAATCACACCATTTCTCCGGGGCATAGTTTTAGAGCCATCTCCTGAAGTAATGAACATTCTTGTACTGAGTACTAAAAATACTGCACTTTAGGATATATAATCGAGCTGATGCCTCTGGCTGTTGGCTTTATGAACAGTGAGGGTGTACTGTATTGAAGCAAGATCCCACTTAGGTCTTCCCCGGAGAGGTTTTTTTTGTGTCCATACAAAACCTTCTTCCCTGAGCTCAATGCGAAACTGAAAAGACAGTAAGTAAACATCTGGGACCTGCATTCTCTTAGACTGATCCCCATACAATTCTTGAGGATACAGGCTTAATCACCGAGGGCCTCCAACTCCAGTGCCTTCCCCAATATGCTCAGCACGGGTGAAGTCTATAGTCCCTTAGAGAAGAGTCCTACAGTGGGAAAATTTCCAGCAGCACAAAGAACTGTAGGATGTGCCCCCAAAGATTTGGCACCGTACATACGTGAGTGCAGTATCAGCGAAGACACCATAAATCAGAAGTGACTTTGCAATAGTTCACAGGTCAGCCGAGCTAAATGGGACAGTCAAGGCCTGAATGCTGATCACCAGAGGCTCTGCTGTACCGATATCGACAAGCAAATCGGTCAGGGAAGGTGGATAAATTTTTAGTCTGTTATCTTGGTAACACAAAAATAGTATTTCTGATGATCGGGCAAACTGATTTTCAGTGCTTTAACATTTCAAGACTCTTCCATCTGGACCACCATTCTCTGAGCTCCCAGGGAATGTTACCTGCATTTTGAATTGTTAGTCTTTTGGTTGGTCTCAGAGGAAGAGAGATTTACCTGGAGGGTAATTTTTTCTCTGTGGCAAGCAGTGTGATGCACAAAAGTGATCATTCCAAGGTGGAAAATTGTTCTGTTTTTGTTAAGTACTTCACTCTGGTCAGTTTTCTTTAAAGGCCTCCAGAGTTGGGTACTCTGAGGCACCAGCCTATGTTGGTACAGGTAATGTATTGTATTATCTTGCCTGATAATTACCTTTGATTCAAAACTGTAAGTGGGTTCAGCCTTAGGTTGTTAACTCTTCATGAGAGATCCATGACAGCCTGCTAATGGTAACATGCCCAGAGATTCGGCTTCCATGGTGTGTGTGTCGGAAGGAGTGGAATCTGCAGGTCTGAAGCTGCTCCACCATTACATGAGTAGGTCCACATGCTGTGCTTGGTAGGGCTACAGTAAATCCACTCCTTGAAGTGCCCAAGGCAGCAATAGTGTATAAGCTATACGAATAATTAATAATAATCCTTTCTCCTTTTACTTCTAAACTAGGATTTGGGGTGGTTCTACCAAATAGCTGCAGACAGAAACCTCAGCCACTTACTCACTTATCCTGGGGCGGAATAACCCCACGCACCAGTATAGGTTGGGGGCTGACTTTTTGGAGAGCAGCTCTGCAGAGAGGGACCTGAGAGTCCTGGGGGACAACAGGATGACCACGAGCCAGCAATGTGCCCTGGTGGCCAAGAAGGCCAATGACATCCTGAGGTGCATCAAAAAGAGTGTGGCCTGCAGGTCGAGGGAGGTCATCCTCCCCCTCTACTCTGCCCTGGTGAGGCCGCATCTGGAGTATTGTGTCCAGTTCTGGGCTCCCCGGTTCAAGAAGGACAGGGAACTGCTGGAGAGGGTCCAGCAAAAGGCTGCAAAGATGATTAGGGGACTGGAGCATCTTTCTTATGAGGAAAGACTGAGGGACTTGGGTCTTTTCAGTTTGGAGAAAAGAAGACTGAGGGCAGGATCTTATTAATGCTTATAAATACTTAAAGGGTGCCAGGGGGATGGTAACAGTCTTTTTTCAGTGGTGCCCAGTGATAGGACAAGAAGTAACGGGCACAAACTTGAGCATAGGAAGTTCCATCTAAACATGAGGAGGAACTTCTTTACTTTGAGGGTAGTGGAGCACTGGCACAGGCTGCCCAGAGAGGTGGTGGAGTCTCCCACTCTGGAGACATTCAAAACCCACCTGGACGCCGTCCTGTGCAACTGCTGTAGGTGATACTGCTCTGGCAGGGAGGTAGGACTGGATGATGTCCAGAGGTCCCTTCCAACCCTGACCATTCTGTGATTCATATTAAATACTTGACCTTCTACTAGGATAATTGGCTCCAACTATAGCTCTTACTAGCTCAATCCTAAGTGGTTCTGTGCTCACTGATCAACAAAGACTCCCCTGGTGGAAGTCATGCTCTCCAGGCATGACGAATGTGCAGAAGAATGATATCAAGATTACATAAGGTCTTTCTTTTGCTAATTTCTGGCATAATCACAAGAACAGTATAATACATTGCCTCTGTGTTTGTTCAATTCTATTGTGGTATTTCTTTTGAGACATGATAGCTAATCAGGAAACAATGGTAATTATGTGATAGCACACCATTGAGATTCCTTATTAGCTGACTTAAATACTGTGTGAAGCTTTAGGATTGGTACTACAGAAAGGGAGCAAGGGCTTCCAGGTAAACCTGGAAAAAAAAACCAAACTGGAAGGAATGATCACAGTGCAGTAACCGACATTTTCCTACCCTTGCGTCTACATGCTCTCATTGCACATGTTCTTTAGATGAATGTGTATGGAGGCTAATTTGTGTCCATTTTGGAGAAAAGGGCTTGAATTCTGGTCTTGCATAAGTGTAAACCAGAAGTACAGAACAAGTGTAGGAGATGCCAGGTGCTGTTTAATAGAAGGCTGAGTTTACCACTGGGAGGCTTGGTAGCTGGGCCAATTATGGTTTCCCATTGGGAAATGTTTTACAAGAGCAGTCCCAGTTGTGATGTCCACTTTGTCCCAGGTTGGCGCACCTCTGGGAGCCCTCTGAGTTCCAGCTGCCTTCAGAGGCTTTGCGTGGGGCATCCTGCTCCGCTTGCAGGCAGCCTGTGCTTGGCCCACGCTCAGGCTCCTACGTGCCCTCGTGGCAGAGCGTTCGGGGGCAACTTGGGGAAAGAATTGGGGTGGTTTTATCTGCTTGATAACGCCACAGCGACAGATGGGGTTGTTCACAGGTGCATGAGAAGTCGAGTCTATCTACAGACATGTAAGTACCTCTGGAGGCACAAGCAGGGCTTCTTTTGGGAACGCCAGCTGTGTTACCCTACAGCCAAGCCCAATGGTATTCATGCATCACCTGGCTGTTTGTGACTGAAGGTGCTGTTTGCAAGAAATAAAAACGATCAGAAACAGACAGATTTGTCTTTTGCTTAGTCTTGTTTTTCAGTCAAATGCAATGGATTTCTCTAGGTTTAGCATTAAGTAGCACTGTATGAATATCTCAGCCTTACTAGAATTGTGTTTTAAATTGTCTTCCACATCAAATCTTGACTAAAAAATCTGGACAAATTCTTGTAGCGAAAGCTCTTTGTCCTTAATAGGAGTTAGCCCAGATTAAGAGATATAGGTTGTTCCTTCTGATACAGTCAATGCAGTCACTATGAGATGCAGGAGAAAATTCCTGTATTTGGTTCTGTATTTATGAGCATTTCGGCCTGCCTTAATTTAGGTTAGATTCTGATTTCTGTTGTTATTCTACTACTTTCTGTAAATCCTGAATAAATTGATTAGCTTTGCCCATGCTCCTGAGTCACACACAATAAAGATTACCTTAAAATACAGGCTAAAACTTTCAAATACATTTATCATGAAGAATGTTCAGGAAAAGAGAGATGTGGCAGTTGTTACTTGTAAGCTGTGGCTTCGTTTTAGTAGAAACCATCAGCCAGGAATAACCAAACCCTACAAAACTGGAAAGACTAATTCCCTCTGTGATAGCTTTACGGGGTGAAGTTGCCCGGCCATTCTGTACAGGCAGTGGGACTGTCTGATTAACACAGCAGAATCTTTGACCTTAAAAATGTAAGGAAAGTGCTGAGGGCATTCGTCTCTCATTAAGGATAATGGGAGTTGAAAGCTTTTAGAACTCTTCAGGATTAAGTCCAAAATTTGTACATCATAGTAGCAGCACAGATGTGCCAACAAGCAGGGCTTACTGAGGAGCGCAATTAATGTGAAACAAACTGTTTCCCTCTCCGCCTCCCCGTCCTCGGCCCCAGGTACTTCATTGGCTCTGCAAATCCAGCTCCCAGCCCAGTTCAGAAAAGACTACGAAAACATGGGTTGTATTGATAAAGACAGTAGTAACAGATTTTTTTTTTTTTTTTTCTTTGAGAAGTGACCCGAACATATTGGTAATATTTCTGTCTGGAGAGTTTAGAGTTTAGCTTTTTTGGCACAGAAAATTTACTCCTGGAACACAGCCTACTATAGACACAAAGTCATTAGCTGCTGGGTTATTACAAAGTTAATGATGAAAGACAGAAACTGTTAAGTAGGATATTGAAATGTGCATTTACTTTTTCTTTTTTTTTTTTTTCAGTGGTGATGGAAATGGTCTGACATTTCTAGTTGATCAAAAGGAAAACAAATAACCTCAGCTATGGAGAGAAAGAGACAGCTACAGAAAAGGGAGTTTGGGAAAAGACTTTCTCTGGACAGCAGTCTTGTGGTAAGAATGACTATTTACTGAATTTACTGAATAGATTTTCTGTCATACAAATATAGTTGTTAGAGGCAGTACTCATAACGATGTACATTTTAAAGGTGTTTATCTATTCATCACAATATCACAGCGTTTTGTGATTTTTAAGATTCTCCAGAGCAAAAGTGGTGGAGGAATTTTACAGCGCCCTAAATAGAAACATGTCATCATGTAGAAGCATGTCCCTGAATTCATTGGATTTACACACAAGACAGGAATCCAGACAAATATACCAATCTTGCAATTAAAATCCTACTCAGTCTCTGTGGGATCACTCTGTATTACTTTATACTTAGTGTATGAGATCTGTAGGTAGCTGAGGTCACCTAATCAGAAATGCTTGTTTTACTATTGAAAATACTAGGAAAAATTTGTTCATCAAAATGAATGTATAAACTACTGTAATATCACCTGAAAGAGAAATGTAAATGCCACTTGCTGTAAAATAACTGGTTTTGCTATACATAAGATTTGAATTGAGATTGTGGTCTAGATTTATTTTTAGTTCATGTTTTCAAATGATGACTGAGATTAACAAGGAATTTTTATAGCTATACTATGGACACATTACTAGAAAATGCTTATGGATGCTGAACAGTTGTGTAAGAGGATAAACACGCCAATGTCAAGTACTCAGCATGCTAATGTAACAAATACTGGAACAAGCAAAGCTGAGAGAGCCAAGGAAACCTGTGCCAACCCGTTGGCATTCACAGAGGTTGTCCTCTGAGGAAGAAGTTTGTTCCTGGGTGTTGATAATAGAGCTGCCTCTTTTTTTTGAGTACTCCTATTGCTGGGACTGATGCTGGGAAGTGCTGGGAGCAGGTGGATTTGGCATTGGTAGCTGCAAGGGCTGGGTTCAGGTTCTAGGGGTCACTAATGAACACGGGTTTGGCTCCTCACACGACAGCCAAAAATGTTAAACCTTGCCCAATGAACTGTACTTCTTCACTCATAAATAATGAGTCAAATGATTCATGAAACAGTACTTCATTAAGAGGAGGAAAGGACAGCAGCAAGGTAACGGAACATTAGAGAATAACCAAGCACTCCTCTCCCAGAATGTACCAATAGTCATTTGAAGTCCTCATCTCTGATGACTTCTTGAGCAGATATTTGTCCTCTCCTGTAACATCTCCTTACGCACAGGTAGTGACTGTGGGACCCCAGAGCCCTGTCGCCTGCCGTGCTGGGTAGCAAGGCCTCATCCACGCCTGTGCTAACCCCATCACGGGAGCTGCCCATAGCCCACTCTGGCCAACCACTGCTGCCTCACCCGCACTGTGGCTCGCTGTTGAGATTTTCTCCACCAAAAAGCCTACAAAGACCTCATAAAGAATAGAAACTCTCCTGTCTCATCCCTTTGGTCCGACTTCTGCATCCCCACGCTGTAATGTGTTGCCCTAATTGGTGGTGACCGTTGGTCTCAGGCAAATTTAAGATGACTAGTCTACCTTGAATTTTACTCATTATTACAACTATGTAATTTCCTTCATCTTATGCTATACTTGTATTTTGTTTTTTTTCAAAGTAAAAAGCCTGGTGACATGCTAAAAGCAGTGAATGTGGACTGAGCAGGTTTCATTCTGTCCACTGATGCCTTTCATTCATCTGCCGTGCTCTTTAGCAGGGGTCAGAGAGCCGTTCCTCCCTCCCAGGTGTCTGCCACCCTGCAGCCCTTCGAGGGCTCTGCTTTTCTCCCTTAGGCCTGAGCTGGAAGGTCTGCACTTCTCAGGAGTGTCAGCTGGCCAGGGAAGAAATGTGCAGAGCACGTTTCAAAAGGGGTCTGTCCTTTTCTGTAGCTTTGAAATGGCACTGTTGCTTATGATGATGAGTTACATCCCTTTATTTTGAAAACAAAAATAGAAGTAGTGAAGAGGAGTGAGTCCTCCCCCAGACTCTGAGCTCATCTCAGGACCCCAGTGAGAAGCTATCTAAACTCCCTCCAGTTCAAGCCTTGCAGCTCAGTGCTCTGGTGGTGAGAAGCAGCTGTTTTCAGGTTGTTCAGCTGCAAAAAAACCCTGTGTTCTCAGCTTGCACGCACTCAGCTGGCCACGCCATGCTCCTGGAGCTATTGAAACTCTTCCAGTTTTCTTCTAGCTTGTGGGCAGAGAAGGTAGGTTTAGTATGAACTTACAATTTTATCTAATACACTTAAAGTCAAACAAAACCTGTTCTGTATGCTCAGAGGTGTGTTTATCCCAGGGCCAACCTCTGTTATTAGTTCAAGGCATGCACGCCCCCGAAACAGTCTCCAGCCTAAATCCTGCAGCTAAAATGTACTGCTGCCATCCAAACAATCTGCCACGAACTGTCAATATTTATCTGGAGGAAAGAAGAATGCCCCTAGAAACTGGGTACTGAAAGCTAAGGGAAATACTAGCAATTATGAATTTTGCACAAAGGTATTGCTTAGTTTGGCAAATCAGTACTGTTTTTCCCTGAATGTTTTCAGTGCTTCAATGGACTAGATTTGGCCTGTACTTAATGCATTAAGATTGAAATTTTCTTTTCCCTGAGGTGACAACATGGTCTGCTGTGTGGATGGGAACAAAGAACTAGGTATTTCTGGCTTCCAGTCCCACCTACTGCTACTTTGGGCTTAATTTGTAGCTAAGATTGTGCACTATGCTTAATTCTTACCCTTTCCCATCAGTAAGGGGGGATAGAGAGCGGCATTTGCCAATGTCATAGGGAATATTGTGTGTGTAACACCATCAAAAGTACTTTGTGTAATAATCGGCATATTAAAATGCCCATAATGACTTAATTAGAGGAGAAACAAAAACTGTGGCTGCATGAGAAGGTGAAGCTTTCCTGCTGCTCTTCAGCAAGTGGTAAGTAGGGTGCGAAGCTGTACACATGAAAACAGTCTTTGGGCCCTGGCTTGAGGTCAATGAATTTATGCCAATATGTGCCAGCTGAAGATCTGTGTCTGATTAGCCCATGTTGCTGCAACGGTGTTGAAGGAAACACGTGAGGCAAAGATGAAATATTGCAGTATTTCAATATTTTGAACATATAAACCCATCATACCCTCAGGCTGACAAACCCAGTTTTAAAACAATGTCTTCTGCTTTGCGTGGCATTTACAGGTTCTGCTTGACTGTAGAGTTTCTCAGTGCATACGTCCGTTTTCAATACTTGTATATTACAGGTCAGTGTCTATTGAAGCTTTATATTGAGTAGAATATGTGTAACTAAGAGTGTCATCCATACATTTAATTAGAAACATGTGAGCACTGTTCATTGTTTACTGCCAGCTATTATTTCCCAACAAATTGGGAGAGATGGTTTGAGATTCACGTGCCTTACAGCAGCCTGTTAGTAAATGACACCGAATGCCCTGTGACTCCATGAAATTCAACTGGGCAAAACAAAGCACTTTGTGTTCCTCCCCTTTTCCCCAAATTCCTATTCTGTTGTACCTCCTCTTAATTGTTGCCTCCATATCGCAAGTCTGTCTTCATTACCCTTGGATCCACTCTGTTACTGAATGCTAAGCACTAGATTTTAGTCCAGTCCCCTGCCTGTACAAGTTCTTACATCTCTCTTCTCGTATCTCTTCCAAAGGTTTTGTATTTAACCTCTCAGGCATTCGGGGCTGGACACGCTGCTTGGAAAATCTGGCCCTGATTTGCTCAAAAACAGCTTCTCCTTGTTTGGTGAAGTCTTCCAGCATTATCACATCTCAGAAAGAATTCTGATTTCTGTGTGTTTAAAGGAAACATGTTTCTACTTTTGTACTCTGGACCATGAGATCCAAATAGGCGTTTCTGATAACATTCCTCACCCTGCCTGGCTGGGCCGCTTTTCCCATCTGCATCAGATTGTAATCTTCTGGAATGTTTTTTCCATGATTTAATCTACAAGTATTGCATAGTGATGTTTAAAACAAAAGAAACCCCTCTTCCTCCCTCATCTTACAGACCCTGAATATATGGGCTGCAATGGTTTTTGATGGAAGAGCAAGAAAAGGAAAGAGTTGTTTGCTGGGGGGGGTGGGGTGGGGGGGGAGGTGAAGAAGACGACATGGCTTCAAACTCCTTAGAATATGGATCTGGGCCTTCAAAAGATGAACATAAATTGCATCAGTGTTTTGTATTCAGGCCAATCCCATCAAACAGTGGGTTTCAGGCTTCAGCTGAGGAGGATCCATCTCAGAAACATCCTTCAAACAGCATGCCAGTGAGAAATTTCACAGACATTAAAACACTCTTCCTTACACCATAGTCACAGTAACTACTTTTTGATCACCTCAGATAAAGGAGAAGAGTTCAGTGTTTTTTATATACTGCTCTACTCCTTTCCAGCTTGCGTCTTGGGGGAATAAGCTTTACAGTGAGGGCAAATAAACCTTTTTAGAATTAAAAAATACAAATGCAGAAGTACGTTCGTAGAATGTGCTTCATATTTTTTAGTGAGTGACTATGGGCCTCATGAATATTTGAATTAATGCTTTACTGGAAGTTAGTAGTTTGAAGCCATGTATTTTAAAAAGATTCAGACTCCAACTGCTATTAAAAAATGCCAGATAATGCAACAGAGGAATCGATACAACTGCTGCCCAGGTCAAAGGGGAGTTGTCTTGTTCGCTTCAATGAAATTAGATCCCTATCAGCTTTTAGTCATAATACCATAGGTATTATTCCAGAAATCTCTAGTATAGCCAATCGCTGTAAGTGCTCTGTAGTTTTCCAATGTTGGCAAAAGGTTAGAGATTTTTTTAGACACCCAGATGCTCATTTACACTTGCAGATAAAGCAGGGAAGCCTGTAGTGACAATGATGCTTTATATTCAAGTGAAACAATTACGATATATTAACTTCATGACAGTTCTTAGAGGTAATCCTATGAGATCAGTTAAGGAAAAGAATATCTTTGTAATTTCTGCTTGATATTTAAAAACCAAAATGTGCCACCCAAGAAGGATATACTTTTAAAATTTTCAGTATTATTTTGTACTACCTTACTGTTTCATCTGTTGTACAAGTGATGCAGCTGTATTTTGGTTTTATAAAGTTTTCTTCTGCAAATTCATTACAATCAAAACACCACAACTCTGAAGCTCGAACTGGTTTGAGATAGGAGGATTAAAGCAGATCTCTGATTCTTTTTTGGTGCTAAATAACAGATCTCCGTCCCATCATGTTGTTATGACATTAGTAAAGATATTTTATCGCATGTGTGGTCATAAGATGATAAGATAGACAACAATTGGAGAACAAGGCGGAACTCTACATCCTTCTGGATCACTGTGTAAGAAATCGAGACCAAAACCATTGCTGTTATTGCCGCAGTACTTCTGTTTAGAATTAAAATAAACTGCAAAATTCATAATATTGATGGATTACATTTATTTGGGACACATTGCTTAGCTGTCACATACCTCCATGTCAGATCGTTTTCTGTTTAAACTGGGATATATGGCTATTAAAAGAGAAACAAATCTTTCTGAAGAACATTCTGCCTTATCATGTGGCTTAAATCCTTAAATCCTTTACATTTTGTTAAAAAGAACAACCTTACAAAGTGAAATAGTGTGAATATTTCATGACTTCAATTTTTTTCATGAATAATTTTCTCATGTTGAATCTTTTATTTCAGCATATGTACTTGAAAATAACTAGTGAATGAAACTAGGTAAGAACAGGATGAAAAGGGATTTTTTGGTATTCTTTTTTCACTTCAGACTGAAATATATGAAGAAAATTAATATGAAAACACATGGAAAAATAAAAATTGTATTTCAAGAAAATTAAAGGACGTATTTTCTTAATACTGGTATAATTAAGATGTTTTTGATGTGACAAGGTTTCTTTGGTCATATTTGCAATTTAGTTATTTGTTATGTGGGGAGGCAGCTTAGACAGGAAAGCTATTAAAAAACCTAATGAAAGGATTGATTGTTCTTCAGGTTTTCCCTACAGAAGTTTTTCAACAAAACGAAAAATGGGAAAAAACAAACCCTACACAGACCCAAAGCCAAGCTTTTAAGTAACTTGTGTGGGATGAGGAGAGTGTTAGAACTTATCACTGCCACCAGGGCCACGTTGGCTACTCTATTCACTGGGGTGCTCTTTGAAAATACTAGAAGCCCTGTCCTTTGCCTGGTCCAAACTGTCCAGTTGTCTCCCAGACCGTTTTGATCAGGAAAAAGTCAATGTTTCAAGCTGTGCTCTTTATTTGTGTGGATAATTCCCAGCCTGACTACACACGTGGTTGGCCCTTAACAGCTGTGGTGGCATTTAGCTGAGGAGATTTGAGAATAAAGTATCTTTTTGAAGCAGGCAGCATTTATCAAAGTAAAAGTTTTTGTTTTATTTAAAATGGGGCTTTTGCTTCTGAAAGCAAGCTGCAGTAAAGTGCTTCTCTGGTGGCTCGTGAACTGTGCCCCGCTGCTTTCATTCTGGTCACACGCTCCTGTGGGGCTCTGTAGGATTAGCTTTAATGACACCACTTTGTTGTAATAAGGGTAGCAGTGCAATATAATGAATTGTACTGGGGCGTGGGAGTAATACCTTCCTCTAGTCTACCTGTGGTTGTATTGGTGTCATGTGCAAAACCAGTAAATTGAGTCGGAGACCTTTGTTAAGACGTGTGCATGTGTTATCTGTGAGTAACGCATGGCGCTGGGAGCCCGGCGTTTGTGGGGTAAGCCCAATATCTGTGACCTCTAATCAATTCCTGACTCAGTTTAATAAATTTCTGACTCAGTTTTCTCATCAATAAATTGGAGGTTATAATAGTTTCTTGCCTCATAAGTATTTTAAGAACGGTCTGTTATTAGCATGTGTCTGTAGCTTGCTTTGATATCTTCAGATGAAAGGTGCCACAGAGAAAGCGACGTTATAGCAAAGCTGTGAAGAGTGCAAGGTGGGAGGGGAACTCTTCGTATGTGGGAATTAAATTCAGTGACGGGAATAGCCCTGACTTTTTCCTAGTTGACTGTGACATTCACAATGTGTCTAACATCACTGTGTAACAGGACGTAATCCAGCATTTTGAAATGAAAGGTGACATTAAAAATATTGCCCAGTCAGATGTTGGCTAATGTTCTGACATTTGTAGCCTGATTATTTTTTTTCCACATAAAATTGCTGCCAAATTCCTTATGAATCTGCAAATATTTTCAGTCTTCTCAAAACTTGGGTTTTTATTTGTGTATGAATTAATGATTTAGCATTTTATTCAGCTGGATAAGGCCATCAGAAGAAAAGCATGTACCAAGGGTGTAATCAGGCAGTGCAAAAGACGTGCAGAATGTGAGGCTCAAAGTTTTCAGAGTGCGTTGCAGAGGCAAGCTAAAGCATCCATAACATTCAGTGCATACAGAGGGAGCGTAAGTCAAGGAGAACGGTTCAATAAAAATGACAAGTATGTTGTTTTGAGGTAGAAGACAGAATACAGGGAAGAACAGCAATGAAGTACATGTAATGTTACTAACTTAATAGGTTAATCTTTGAACATTCGTAGGGAAAACCCTAAAATATAGAATTGACATAAGGACTCAGTAAACTGAATTACTAAGGCAATATTAGAAAAGTTTATTCCTTATGGCAATGTTAGTATTGCTTGCACTATTCTGCAAATCTGACAGTAAGGACATCTATTCCACAGACTAGGCAAAATGAAGTGCTATCAACTGTCTTTATAACAGACAGCCCTGAAATCTGCTCAAACTTTGTGGAAAAAGAAAATACTGGTGTACACACCATCTAAACAGAAGAAGAAGAGATTGTCTGTTGTGTACACGCAGTGCCTTTAGACACCAGGACATTGCAAAAATGGCACTATCTATAAATGAATTGCCAATAGCACATACTTGTCTGCATTTGTGTTTTTAATAATGTGGAAATTGGAACAAGAGTTCTGGTATGTCAGACACGAGCAAACACACTAGGAAAGAACCAACTGGGTCAGTTCACAGCATAAGCTGGGGAGAGGTGAGGAGAAAAGAGAAATGACTGGTGTGGGACAGCTGTGCTTAGGCTTTACTGATATTAGCGTATCACTAATGCTAATAGTGTGGGAAACACTGGTCTGCATGGATTTAGGGACATCATTTACCAGCACAGCAGTACAGCTCAGGTACTAGAAGTAGACTCTACATCAGCTTGGCTAAAGACAGCATAAAGTCACTAGTTTCACCAAGTACGATGGATGATGGCACTTCCATGTAGCAGTGGTGGAGAGGTGTGGTTTGGATTTCACTTGCAGAAGAGAAGTTTGAAAATAAAGAAGTGTGTGAAGCACTGGCTGTCTTGCTAGCAGTTAGTTACTGTAAGTGCCATTCCTGGACTCTGGTGCAGCCTGGCAAAACCTAACATCATAACTAAAAAAATACAGGGGCTGCAAGTTCAAAAGGACTCAGTGAACCCAGGGAATTATGTTAGAAGAAGGAAGTGTCAGGCCTAATGTGAAGAAATGGCTCTATTAGGTGCCAATGTCACAGAAAGAACTGAAATCCTTGCTTGGAGTAATACGGAGAGCAACCTATTACTTTGATTAAAGCTAGTTTATACCAATGAGCCTTTGCAAGAACTGGAGGTGCGGATAAACAGTGAGCAGTAGCTGCATAGCAAGCTAGAGAAGACACTGCTTGAAGAGAGAATAAAAGTGTAAAGCTCATATATAGCATTGAAAACAAGGAAACAGTGCGTGCAGCGTGTTGTTCCTGAGCAGCAGAAGGAACAATATTCCTGCTGGAAGACGCCTCAATGGTTTATTGACTAAAAGCACTGACATCAACGCAGGCAGAAGTGTGCTCCGAGAGAGGAATTATTTACCATTTGTTGCTGCATAGCAGAAGTTACATCAATAGGTATATATGGCGACCGGGTGACAGCTGAAACAGAACCCAAATCCCTGGAGAGGGTGCTTTGACAAACTGCTGGCTGTTGCTTTCTCATGTCTTTGGCACATAAACTTAAAGCAACAAACACGAGACTTGAAGGTTAAAATAAAAGCTTTAAGAGAAATTTCTGTAGCTGATCTGCCCGTGTTCGTTGTCGTAGAACTTGATGCAAAAGCGGGGGAAAGCTAAGAAGTACAGAGAACAGCAAAGATGATTTTACTAGTGCCTGCAAATTAGCTGGCAGATGGACTGAGAAAACCAGAGGGCAATGATATTCTGTGGCCTTTAAAAAAAGCAGGAAAATCAGTCCATGTAGCTACAGAATCTCAGCAAATTCCCTTTCAACATCAAAATATTAAATCCTAAACAATTTCTAAAAAGCTTTTGAAGACACTCATTTTGCTGCAAAGGGGGAACTAAAAATGAAAGTGAAGGCAAAAGCAGGGCAAATGGCTGCATGTATATTGACAGTTGTTCAGGAAGGAAACCTCAGCATGGTACAATACAAAATTGGGGTGCAAGAAAAAGAAGTGGGTGTCAAATATTCAAGTCGGCAAACTCCAGAGATTGGACTACGAGAAGTTTGTGGTAATTCACAGTTGCGCATAGCAAGGCTTAGAAGCAAATGGTCATAGATTCATCTCAGTGCAGAGGAGAGAAGTGTGTGCTGAGAGCTGATTTTTACAGGTTTTCTTCAATGTCATCCAGTTAAGGACATGCTAAGGAGAAATCTTGCCGTGGAGTTATGTGACTGATAGTAGATCTTTATTTTGGATGGAGCCTCATGTTGTGATTTGGAGTTTTGATGACTTGCAACGTGTGCGCCAGGCTCTGGTCCCCGGGGCCTCTGGGAGAAGCTGGCGGGTGCCTGCCATCTGGTCCCCAGCCAGCTCAGCAGCCTCCTGCCCACTCCTGCCCTCGTCCCCTCATCCCCAAAGATGCCGGCAAGGAGCAGGCTGCACGCAGGGGAGGAGAGCTCGAGCGGTGCGAGCCTGCTCCTGGCCACAATCTTGGGCCGCTCTCTCCCTTTCCCCCTGCCCCTTCCCCATCAATTACAGAGTGTAGCCATGACAGATGCGAGTCCAGCCACAGAAGAGGAAAGGTCACAGAAAGCTTTGGATTTAACGTGAATATGCACACATGCTGCGTGGCCTGCCACATGATTGTGGGCCTGGCTGTGACATAAAGGCTCGTATCATCGGACTAGCCAGAGATAAGCAGTCACCAAGGGAAATGGATATACCAGGGACCCTTATCTAGGTCTATTAAGCCACCAAATGCAGCAGCGTAATTGGAGGCTTTGCCTGCCCAGATGTTAAGAGCAGAAGGCTGCCTGTAACAAGAGATCTGAGGAGATTGGGGTTAACTAAATAGGGATTTTATTGACAAACCTTTTAAAATGCTTCATGCCTTCAGCAATTAAACATAATACACACCGTGAGAAGGACAGGTCTCCTCTGTCTCTCACAGTTGCCTGATTCCGCTTGAATACAATCCTGGGGAGAAGAGAGAGAGAAATTATGTCCTATGTTGTTTTACAGTGTTGATGTAATTCCCTACCCGGCAAGACCGAGAATGAATAGTGAATATACCTCCTGCTAGTTCAGTCGTGGCATCCTCTCAAATGTCCTATTTTGAATATTGTTGCATCCCTAGAAGAATCTACATTTCTCTCATAGACTCCTGTGCATTTAAATGTACAAAGGGAAGAAATACCTTTGCAAAAAGGTATGTAGGCGTATCCAGATGGATTTATTTTACAAATAGCTATGCTCAACTTACCCTGCTGTTCTTGAGTTTTGCTTATTTTGTCCACTTACGCACCGTGAATGTGGGATAGCCTCACATCAAGGCTATGGCTTTGAACCGTCTGCAATCCAGAACTTCCAGCCTGTGTTAAAAATTCTGAGATTTTGATATTTGGTTTAGTCCCAGCTACAAAATCCTGGTTTTCTTCTAAAAATATATATCAGCTTTTGGCTCTCTTGCTCATTTAATTCTAGAGCCACAATAGATGATGTACACTAAAAGACATGATGTACACTGGTTTGCTCCATGAGTTTTACAGTTTTGATCTTTAGATGAAATGTGTCTTGCTGAAAATTTCAGTTAAATCACTATATGTTTTGCCTTTATGGAATAAGTGTTTTCTGGCAAAGAGCTGGCTAAATCTTTCACATGGAAAATATTCTGCTTCATGCTGTCAACAGAGCTACGCAAAACTCTGCAGTGTAAATATGTCTTTTGCTCGGCACCCCTGGAGGCAGGGACATTCAAGGGTAGATACTCCGATACCAGACATTTTTCTTTTCTAGGGAGTCTGTAAGTGCTTGTCGAGCTCTAATTGCTGTGAATGACTCTGCTAGCAGTTCATTTCTACTTAGTTCTGTTCTTGCGCCTCCAAGCTTGCCTGTCTGCTTTTGCTTTTAGGGCCTCGTTTGACCCAGATGGGAAGTGAGCTGGGATCATCGCACAGCATTTAAAATAATTGGGTATCAACAGCTGGCTTTATGGGGAGCTAACAGTGTAAATCCAGAGAGTTTTTATGATTTCAGTGGGTATTTTTTCTAGCGTATAACGTGGATCCAAGTAATTTTGGCTGGGGAACAGTTTCCCAACTTATTTCTATAATAATACTTTTGAGTTTTTCATTATAGTGAAAATCTCTAGCAAGTCTGAAGGGAAAAATTACCTCCACTGTTTCCAGACACCCAATATGTTTCCCCTTTGCTTGAATTTCTGAGTTTTGGCAAAGATAACTCACAATATGATCGTGTTTCAGGGTAGTGGTTTCTCGCACTGAATCCCAAACCAACTTGTAACTGTTCAGAAGGCTCCTATGTGTCTTAGGTGATGTACACATATAGGACATGGCTCTCCAAAATCCTACCAATCTGTTTTTGCCTCCGGTGTATTATTCACCACATGGTGTATTGAAACAGTTTTGGAAGTACCATTTACTTCCCAACTTCTTTCAAAGTTTTTATGGCATATATTGCAGTCCTAGTCAAAAAGAAGAAGATTTAACTCTTCATGAAAATTCCTTTGTTTGTATTGCTTTGTAAGTAGGTTCAAATATCCCTGTTTTTCAAAGAGCTTTCCTGAAAGACAAGTGCTCGAATCAAGTGACTCCACAAGGTGTAATGCAGAATTCCTCTCAGATTCAAGCATTAAACTGGGACAAAAAGGTTATTTCCATCCTGGGAAATTCAATTCATAATTTTGACGTTTCTTTTTCAACTGAAACTTTTTTTTTTTACTTAGAAATGTTGAAAATACCTTCTCTTAACCTGGCTTTACTTTCTTCCCATTTTTGCTGCAATGCCTTCAGAAAGTCATCATTTATATGCCTTGCATTCCCCTGCCGCCCAGCTACCCTGTGGCACATGTGGAGCACCGGGTTACACAGCTATCATCCTCTGAAGTGCTGTCCCTGGAGGGGAAGCAACCCCAGACTCTACCCGGTACCCGAGATAGAGGAGGTGGGGGTACTCACCAGGTGGACTCCAGTGCTCTTTGTGACCTTAAACACACCATGCTTGAGAGTACAAACAAAAACCTTCTGACTCCTAGTAAAAAGAGGGGTGTGGGCACATGTATGTGCATTAAATTCATGTAAATTGTCCCCAGAAATTAAACATTTTCTGTTGTCTGTCCTAAAGGAAATCTCTTTTTAAAGAATGATAATGTCATTTTTCTTCAAAAATTCAGATTTTCCGTGTGGAAACTGCAATCTCCTCTACAGTAGTCAATAGAAATACAAGATGATGCTTTTACCTTTGGCCAATCTATCTATTGCCTTATTCCACTAGGTAGAAACTCCAGTGGCACTGATTAGATAGATATCTCAAACAGAAAAGCACATACTCCATATAGGTTAAGGTGATAGAAGCTGACATTGCAAGTGTTTGCATCTTATTTCATTCGTGCCTTTTACATTCCTTAAACTCCAGGAACCTCAACGGACTTTTTGTTGTTGCTCATCTATCTAAATTAGACAAGAATCAAGTTAATGTCCTCTGTTTATTCTGTAGCTATTTTGATTCAAACATTTTTAGTTATCAACTAGTTTCTCATACCTATTTCTCCTGCTGTTACTGAGGGTTGGATAGGACTTTTCTTTCATGTTTTGTCTTTGTAAATTGGATCTTCTTGTGATGCTGAATCATGCTGGTTGTCATTGGCTAAGCAGCAGCAGGTTCCTCCCTCTTCCATGTGTGGTTCTGTTTGATGGGATTGTTATTTACTTTCCAACCACCTTGTCATCTCGGTTTCATATGCAACTTCAAGCTTTCCTTTGAGTACCGCATCAACTACATTGTCAAGGCTTTTTTTTTCTTTTTTTTTCTAATCCATGTAGGAATTCAGCAAATGCTCAGGTCTTGCTGTCTCAGCAGGATGCAGAGGGTTTGATTTATGTCTAGATAACTGCACAAGTTGAATTATTGCAGTAGCTGGCTCACAGACTCCCAGATTGGTGTTCTGAAGTCTGTGCAAAATTCACTATATGTGCTAAAAGACATACAGTTAAACATGCCCAGAAATCAGCATGCCACACCTATACAAGGCAGTGAATTATTTTTGAATGTGGCATTGTTTAAACCTAGAAAGTTTTAAATATGCTTCCCTCCCCACATGCCTGTGTCTTGAACGATCCCAGTGTTTGTATGCCATGTGAATGAATTTTATGAGCATAACATACATCATTGAAGTGGGTTGTCTCGCAAGCTTTGCTCACTTACTGTCCTTGAGGGAGTCGGACACTGCTGGTGTCATTGTGTTGCTGTTTCCCTCTGGTGCAGAAACTCTGTTTCCTTTCAAAGTCAGTCCTAAGTGACCTGGGAATCTCCTTCAATAGAGGCTATGTGATTCAAAGTAATTAAGTTTTTTTGCATTCACCAGTTTTATGACTACTGTTTAGCAACTAAGTGAAGCTTTTTGATTTACAGTTGCTGAGTTGTTCTGATTTTCAGTTGACTCGTGACTGCAGGTGTGTTGCTTTGGGCATTCAAGTTTGGGTACTTTATTTATAGAAATGTTGGAAATCTTGAAACACAGGTCCCATTAAGTGAGACACTGGAAACTTTCAGACACCTTAAATCACCAATTACTTTGAAAATCTTAACCAGTAAGCCTTCACCTCTGCAGAAATGACATTTACAAAGATGTGTTCGACAGGGAGTTGCTAGCTGCAGAAATGCAAACCTTACCTACCATGCCAAGGTAAGGATTTGTAATTTTGCACAAATCAAAGTATTCTTCATCTGCCAAAACTTTGCTAATATGGATTTGACAATTAAAACTACTTTATTATCTATTAAGAATAGTTTATGTGGCACCAAAATTACAGCATCTACTCTTCTGAGTACAGAATTAACTTTCTGAAATGAGCAATTATATTAGTTAATTCACTTCTACATTACAATTAATTAAAAAAAATCCTTTAAGTATTTCAGGACTGTGAGATAATTTTTTAAATTATATTAATAGAGGAATAGTACCAACTCTTTAAACTTTCAAAAAAGTCAGGCTTACAGTAAGTACATTTAAAATTTTTTCAGACTGTTCTTCATAGCTAGAAGTTTCTTCTTCGGCAGAGACTCATGCACAATATTCTTCTTCCTTCCAAATGGTAAATACACACTCCATGTTCTTCCATTTGCATAAAGCAGAGAGCATAGGTTCTTTCTTGAAAAATGCACTACTTGGGATGGGACAAGACTGGCAAGATTCTCTCTGTTTATCCATGCGCACTGTGTCTCTACTACTAGCAGAAGATGGGCAAGGCAGAAGGTCAGTTCCAGCACTCCGTGAGCTCACAGTGGTTTAAGACAGACCGAGTTAAGGCACACTGTGTATCATGTTGACTCATCACATGTGCAACAACATCAGGCCTTTCTAAGAAGGATGCTGCAACTGACTTGTCTGCCCGTTATTGACTATAGGTGTTGCTGGTATTTGGGCCAAGGACAGTGTCCCTCCCAACTCCCTACTGATGGTTGGGACCAATTTTAGGCCATGGAAAGGGAAGTCCAACACAGCCTGCAGCTTTCTTACCCACGGTGTCCCTAGTGACACTCATAGGTGTGGGCTTCTGTTGAAAAGAGTTTTACCGCTTTGAGCCTGAATTCAAGATAGTCTTGAAGCAATTGTAATACCCTGTACTTCGAAAACGCAGTGCAGCCAGAAAAAAAAAAAAAAAGTTTTAAAAATTAAAATAATCACATACAGAGCTGTAGACAGCAGTACTGCTGATCACAATTATATGCCAAATGCTTTTCATTACCAGAGCTAACCTCTGTGCCTCTGAGTTTTATACCCTAACATGCATGTATCTCCTTAAATCTTTGACTCTACATTTGTAATGCTCGATTTCCAAGATAATTAAAATATCCTTGCAACGCTTTTGCCTGTAGCCTTCTGCTGATAGTGTCAACTCTAGTTTTAGCCCTGTTGCACTGACAATTTTGTTAGTACACTTCTGTAGCTCTGTGCAGATATGCTGTCAGGTCCACTCTCACGTGGAAAACTCAGTTGACACAGTGTCTATAGGAGGGATGGGGATGGGATGCCCTATAAACTGGTGCTGGGTCAATGTACTGATTTGAACATATGTGTTGTACTTATCTCAGTGAGGTACATTTGAAACTCCTACCTGTAAGCCTCTACTTACCTTGCAGAGATACGTGTATTATTAACAACCATAAACGTGTCCGATCCTTTTGTAAAACTGGCCTCTTGTATTTATTTCTGTGATGGTCTGCAGTCCCGAGGCTGTAAGTGTAATCAGCTGAGGTTAATGATACTGTTTGGTGGGCTTTTAGTCAAGTGTGCTCATTGTGCTTTGCTTCTTCTCAGACAGATGCTTGAGAGAAGGAAATAAGACACTTTCTGAAATGAAAGAATTACTGCAAATTAAAACGATGTTGACCCAAATCCTTGGATCCAAACCTTTCTTAATATGTTTAGCTTAGGGCCCATCTCAAATAAAAGGCAATAACTAAGGCAATATATTGTTCCCCAGTGGAATTCAAGATTGCTGGAGGTTGCTGAGGTAAATACTGTGGATGAACTTTTAATAGTATTCAATAATTTTCCGACCTTGGCTAATGGTAGTAACCATAATTGGATCTCTTGCTGCAGGGTATTACATGGTCTCCTGTAAAGTCGGGAGAGAGTTTGTCCTTTCCCGGTACTTACCTTTTGCTAAGATCCCAGTACAGCAGGTAGCTGGCTCAATAGGCGGCTGGTTTGATCTGTGTTTTGTCATGTGTGCTCCTATAGGATTAAAAGATAAACAAACGTACAAGAGAGAGGGTTCAATGTTTTAATATGTATGAAATAAAACTAAGTTTAATACTACAACCAATATTAAATTCCTTTTTCTGACATTAAGGTTGAAATTTAGCATATATTTTGGGTGATGTCTTAATACATAAAATTTGGAGATACATGTTTCCAATTTCAAAACATAGATATACCATATTTGAAAGCAGCAGGAAAAAAAAATCAAATTTTGTTGCAGATAGATAAGGAGAAACCTTCTAACTCCTGTTTACCTTGTTTTGACTGTTTGAGTTGTAATTTCAGTCCTTTTCTTCCTTTAGGACTGGAGATTGATAGGTCTTTTTATCATTGCCTGTTATGCTTATTAAAATACAAAGTCCTAAGCGCACTACTTGGGCTTTGAACTTACTCTTATTTTCATTCATATACAATCATATGTAAAATTTTAGGAAAGTATCAATCCCTACAGGCAAAATAGGGAACATATAAACGTATATACAATGTATATGTTTTAAATCACTTTTAATGTGATCTTGGAGCACCAGAAGCAATTATGAGATAAAATATCAACTTGAACCAGTTCTTGTTTATTTAAAGAGTAGGTTAAATTATACGGTAGGTTACAGCAGGCAGAAGGAGGGGAGGGCAGTTAAGTTTAATGCTAACTGACACACTTTCTGCCTTGGTAATCTACATATTATAGAACAACTTTTCTGTCAACCTCCTTTTCAAAATTAGGCTTTCAGCTTGAAGCTTCAAGAGACAAGGCCTGATTTCACCCCCATAAGCTTCAGAGTAAATCAAGAATAATTTTAAGAAAGTCAGTGGACCAAGCCCTTATGTCATATAAATCGGCACTGACGATAATCAAGCTATTTCAGTTTATCCTGTTAGAATCAGCTGCAATTAAGAGCTTTGCAGTCAAGCAAGTGTGACTAAAATCAGGCCAGTAGACTAGAAACCTGAAATATTTCCTTTGGCTAAAGCTGTTTAAGGTTTGATGCTGTTCTGTGAAGGACTGGTGAAGTTTCTACAGATTGCTGCTGGTCTGCGTGAGGCAGGAGCCTGGCCCTGTAGCTCTGTGAAATTGCTTTCTTCCCTCAGTGGCGATCTCATCAGTGTATTCTTGTCTCTGGTTTTCATGGATCTCTATCAGAGAAAGACCTTTCGATAGCTTAAGCACTTAAGCCTTTTTTGGTGTTTTGAACAGATTGCTTGGCTTGTATAGCAACTTCAGAAATCAAGTGCTCCGTGTAAGTATCCTTCCAGTCATGCTAGGGATTCAGTCTGGGTTCAAATGTCTTATAACCTGTGGGTATTGCAAGTCCTCTCCTGTATCAGTCAACCGAGAGCATGAATATTTTCACCCCTTGGCTACACGGTCCTTGTAACTACTTACGGTGTCTTATCTAAACATCCCTTGCTCAGTCTCTGATGTATGAGTCAGGACGACGAGTGTCTCACAAGATATAAGATATGCTATGCTAAATCTCCCTTTCCTTCAGGGAAAACCTATAAAGAATGAAAATTACTAATTATCCATTTCCAATTCCCTTAACAACAGTAACGATTAGAAAGCTTTGTTGAAACAAAACCGAAGAGGTTCCCTGTATTTTCTTAGAGGAAAGCATTTCTTTCTCGGGGGGGCATACGATTTTCAAAGACCACAATTTTTGCCACTCTTTATAGGAAATGAATTCCAACCGTGTGTTGCAGCCGCTGGGTTTGGCCATCCCTCTGGTGTCCGTGCTCCGTCTGGTCCAGAGCTGTGGTGCTACTTGCTAGCTTGACACAGGAGAAAGTAAAAGGTGTCATGATTAATAGCGCTAAGCGTAATGGTATTTGCTAAGTTGCTACCTGATATTTGACTGTTGGAAGGACACGTACCATGTCAGATGGTGCTGTTTTATTTGACCATAAGCTTAACCTGATGTCCTGATGAAGCGCTGTTCACATGCAGTTTGCTAGTAAGGCCGCCTCAGACTCCTGAAGGGGAAAAAGAGGCGGCTCTGTAGCTCTTTCCCATCCCACAGACTCCGTGGCAGCAGGGACCACCTACCCCCTATCTGTTTTGCTTGTCCAGAGAGCCTGAGAGTTCACAGGATGGAGCTGGGAGCTAAACAGATGTGATGCTTTCATAAAATATCACGTGTTCTGCATCAACGGGGAGAGCCTGTTCCGTGGGTCCTGGAGGAATAATACCCTGTCTTTATACTATGCAAAGTTTATTTCAATAAGACTGAAAAGTAAAGAAATAATGCAACAACAACATGGTTAACTTGGACAAGATGTGTTGAATTTAACAAGTCAAGAAACGGGTGTTGTTTTGTTGCTCAGTTGGTGTTAAATATTCCCAGTGAGCACGCAAGATGTGTCAAAACCATGTGGTAAGGAAGGCAATTAGTTGTGCGGAGAAGATAAGCAGTGAGCTGGCGCTCGTTTTGTATACTTGGGGAATAGCAAGGTAATATAATGCATGCTACGTTTCCACCTACAGTGCTTCTCAGACCCACTAATTTTTGTGTGTTTAGTCTGAAGATTTCCTTAAGAAACAGATTGACTTACAGGCGGCTCAGATTTTCTACATTGCATTGGCGAGGGGTTTTGCACAGATTGGAACAACAAAGCACAAGGCAACGCCGAACCCACTGAGCACAAACACGCCTCAGTGAATAGCACTCCCTAAGCTTATTTAGCACTGTACACTGGAAAATATGCTAAACAAAGAACAAATTGCTGCTCTAAAGAGCTTGCAGACATAAGAACCTGAATCCATATGATACAGTGAATAATCTGTGCCAGATAAGCCTTCTAGCTGAAATGTTCAGAAGAAGTTCTTAATTGGAAGGAGCAAGGGGATGTAAGTGGGAGTTATGTGTATATCATTAGCAAGAGAACAAATGTCTCCAGCTTTAACTAATGTTGACTACAATAAATTAAAATAAAAAGGAACAAACTGACACTTGATTTGAAGCTTGAGATGAGTGTTAATTTGAATTTTCTTGCCGCACCTGGTTTGTTTCATAGTCTCAGGATTACTTAATTGGACTCTTTGTACTTCAATTTTTATATTTTAAGAAATGTCAGGTTATTACAAGTTCCAGAACAAAATAATGTAAAAAAAAAATAAAAATCCTTTCAAGTCAGATACTGTTACAATTTGTTATTCTGTGACTTTGAATGGGGTTTGACTCACCCTGCCTGAACATCCCCAGCTGAGCTTTGGCTTTTTTTCTGTCTAAGCATTGCCTTTAGCTCTTCCTTCAAACATGTTGCTGCTGATAGGTACCCAGTGCTGCCTTTGAGTGTGCGGCTCTTTCTTGGGGGTGACTTGCTGCCATGGAAGTTCAGCTTTTCAAAACACCACAGAGTGGATGGGGGAGAGGATTTGCTCTTCTGTAACTTTTAAAAGCAGGTGATCGTCTAAGGTATTAACATACCATGTTCATTTACTGAGGCTCATCTTTGATGAGGGGGAGAGGTAAGGAAAGATCCAGGGCAGGGAAAGTGTGTTTAAATTTGAGCCAAAAGCATTAACATTACCGTGGTTCATGTAGCATTGCATTAGCACGCTTTGTTGATAGTTCTCAAGAGCTTGTGTAGCAGTGCTCCTTAGGCACCCAATGAAGTCAGTTTTAAGGAATGCCAGGGAAATTATAAGGTGAATTATACTCAGTTAAAGTATGAGACCATTCAGACTTTGCTTTTTCATATTCCAGTCAGGTAAGAAATTTCATTTTCTAGTGGGAAACAATTAACTTCTCGAAGACCTCTTGAAATCTCTTGTTCATTTAAAGTTTGTATTGTCTCTTCCCTGGTTTAGTGCTCCTGCAAGCTGCGCTTCTGCTGCTGCTCTGGGGAGGAGAATACGGTATTTAGGGAGAGACCTTAGATTGACTCCTAACTCTTCATGTTTGGGGAGTTTGCAGGTTGAAATGCTGTCACATGTAGTACCCAGCATTTCTCATCTCAGTCATTCCCCCCACTGGAGCTGGGCTTATCTTTCCACCATAACATATATCTCAATGATGGGTGACTGTGGGTATAATAAGTCTCATGGCTGCTTTTTCCATAAGTAATCTGAGCAACTTGACTGTAAATAATGTCAAAAATGTGACCTTTGTCCTTAATCCCGCCATTTTGAGAAAGCATTTTGAGGGATATTTTTAAATGCAACATTTCTATATCCTACAGCATTGTCAAATTTACAGTGCACTCCTTGCTTCTGTAAACTTTTAAAGCAATAACATTGGCAGTTCAAGCAAGCAGAGTTATTCAGCTCTGTGCAGATCCTGAGATACAATGAAATTATGATGTCAAGAAGATTCAAGCCTTTCTTTAGTCAGCCAAAAATATTGACAGAAAACAAATAAGATCCAGCTTTTTTAGTGAACTCAAGCATCTTTTTCGAGTGAACCCAAACATCCTTCTTGGATGTGACGATGCGAGTTGAGAACATTGTTTTATCAAATACTACTCCAGCTGTAGAATTCCATATAATACAATTCAAAACACATTCAATATTTTGGTTTCTTGCAATTTTCTGTGATGCCCATTGTAGCAAATATTTCTGAGATAAACAAGCAATAAACCTGTCACTGAATGAATTCTGTTTGTTCAAAAATATAATGACTGTTCTTGCTACAAAAGCCGTATCTTCAGCTTCACAAAAGATGAAACTGCAGAAAAAGAAATTGCACTCATGATACAATTCTATAAGCGCTTGTATTTCAAACCTAATGTTTTGACAAAGTGTATGTAGCAAGTGCAATACTCTAGAATAATTTTTGTCTAATGATAAAATAAATAAGTAAACGAGCATAGTTTAAAAACTGGAGACTTTTTTTTCATTTATTTAATGGATTCATTTAACATACTGTGTTATAGCTGAAACAATAGAACGCTTGATGGAAATTAGTCTTTGGATAGAAAGCGCATATAATTAAACCACAAGTGATGAGGTTAAGGGAGACTTTTGCCATGTTGTCAATAAGAGCCACTGGAGGGAAAAATGGTTAAAATTAGGTCTAAATGCATCCAGTGGAGACAATTATGTTTATTTGCCAGTAATTCCACTACAGTTTCATGAAAGAAGACTTCTTGTATTGCGAATTTTGCCTATCTCCTCGAAAGATTGCAAAATATAAATGAAGGGGGGTTCATTTGGAGGGTGGGCTTTGTTCTGGGGTGCACAAATGGGATGGGACTGGAGCTTTTGAGCACTTGAACTATTTTGCAAGTGGAGGAAGCCGCAGAGATGTCAGGTTGCCATGAGCAGCACTGACCGAAGCACTGGACTCTTCACCTGGCCCGCTCAATGTGCGTTTAAGTGTGCGATAGTTTCATTTGATCACTCAACATGTCCTTACAGCTTCATGTGTGAAAGCAATCAGGAAAAGAAAACAAAACATCCAGCATCACTAATAAACCATTCACCCAAAGCAATTCCTGCCAAATGGGCATACACAGAGGGCATCCAACACATCCCAGTACGGATATAGGAAAGCTACCTTTGTAAAGTTGCAGCATTTCCACACATATAAAGAATGAAGTAACTGCAGTATTTTAAATATCATTAAGTTACAATTTTCTGGACAAGTACAAGCCTGTGAGTTACACGGGAGGCACATTTGATATGGTAGAATGTAACATTTGGTCAAATTAGGAGGCCTGGGGCATAACCACTTATCGTCAAAGCCTCTCTGAAAAGAAGCGAAATTAGGTATCCACAGGAATCCCCTGAAAAAGTAGGGCTGTCAAGGGAACCACCGCTATCATCATAGGCTGCTGCAGGAAGGTGGTGGTTGGGGGATGCCTTGTGCAGGTACAGGCATGGGGGTTGGAGGGTTTTGCTGCCCTGGCAGAAAAGGAAAGGTCAGAGCTCTGTGAGGGACTTGTCTTCTTGTGGCTGTCCTCACTGCAGCTTTGGGGGCCACAGGGTGTTTGGGGAACAGACTCTCCTGTGGTTCCTGTAGACAGCGGATGTCCCCAGCCTGGCCACGGTGAAGTGCTTCAGAAGAAACTCCCCACATGGGAATTAGGAAAGCTCTGCAAGAGGGGTCTCATATTGGGGGGAGCATCTGTTTCAATGGGCTACTGTTCATTTGCGTAAAATGCAGACAACTTGCAGCTCATGGTGAGTCTTCTCATTTGATAAATTGGCCCATGTTCTGAATTGTTTAGCGTGGATGCTTCTGTCTATGTACTTGCTTGAAGGAAGGTGATACTGCTGTGTTTTTAACTGTGATTTCTCTCCTGTAAATTTGATGCTATTAGTATTTTCTTATTTTTCATTCTGCTTATTCACCATTGTTTTATGTTTATAAAAGTAAGCCTTGAAGCAGGTTATACAATGTTTTTCTAGTATTTGAGATATTTATTTTCAAAGACTCTTTTCCTCCATTTTCTTTCCCTTCCCTACTGAGGTTTCTAGGCAGTAAAGAACTGGAAAACAGTGGTGAGAAGAGGCAGTGTGCATCCCCAGCAAGGTTTTGATCTTTTGTGCTTTCTGTAACGTGGAATAACACAGAGTTTAATTTTTGTTTGTGACAAACAGGTAACGTGTGCTACCCTGGCAAACAGAAGGGTGTTGGGTCTAGCCTCAGAACTCCGTCTTTGATAAACGCTTCCCCTTTAAGTTGCATTTTCGACGAGACATGGCAACAACATTAAATTCAAATGCAACTTTCAGGCACCATTCTTGCATATTCTATCAGTCCCAAATTCCCAGTGTCAGGAGTTAAAGTAATACAGAATATAAAGCTAAATTCATAGGGCAGCTGACCTTTGTCTCTGCACAAGGCTAACCCTAATTCAGTATTGCCAAACTGAGATGCTCCAAGTCATATTAGAGATGCCGAACATCTCTAGTCAGACCTTGCAGCCCTGCCAAAGATGCTTATGTGATTGTGGCCATCTGTGAATTGCTGATGGACTTTCGGAGCTCGTGGCATACGTTTGTGCAAACAAATATAAAAAAAAGACCACAGAAAAGTGTATATTAGAAGGGAAACGGTGAAAGAGATTGGCTCATCTCCTTGGTGAACGCTCCAGGATTGGGCTGGACTGTGGTTGCGTTCAAGCAAATCTGCTGAGCCCATAGCTCAGGGCTTCAAGGTGGTGGCTCTATCCTTGTAGATACAGCCTGAAAGAGTTGATAAAAGAGCAAATAAATCAGGATAAAGGCTTATAAACAAAGTTTGCCAATATATTTTTTTTTTTTTTGACAGTACAGACTTAACCTAGTTTTTACTGTCTGGAATGGAGCACCCAACAGATAACCTTACCCTCCTTTTAACCTTACTACTACCGCAGTAGTCTCAAGAGCTGCTTTAGCAGGCAGAATCAAGCATCCCATATTAGTTCCCTCCACTGACAGAGTTACTGAATGAAATTCTGTGGCCTTCATTGTGCAGGAGGTCAGACTTGAAGATAATGATGGTCCCACTGCCTGTGAAATCTAGTACTTCTGCTGTTCTAGAAGGTTAAGGATCAGGAACTGGATTTCGATGTCATGCCCTGGTAGTACCTCTCCTTGTTATTCAGCTCTGTAATGCTATGAAGCCACAGTATCACTGGTGTGATTCTCAGAGGGAAAAGAGATTTGCAGCAGTTTATTCCTCTTTTAAAGGAAACAACCATGCAAAGCAAGATCTGGCATAACTTTTCAAAGATGATGGGCAAAATGGTGGTGAAAAAGAGAAACCGGTAATTAGCGGCTGCTTCTGGTAATAGCTGTCCTTTTACGGTGGCTAATGCTGTGTCTCGGTTTCTTCACCGGTATCTTGATGCTGATAGCTTATACCTTTTCTGAAGTGCTTTGCAATCTTGTGAGAGTGCTCTTGAGGACAGGGTATCATTATGGTATGTCACTTTTATTTTATGGGTAGAAGTGACTCCCAATAATTTGACACATGGGCAAACTTTCATCATCCCGAGTGGAAGCAGCGCATGAAGAGTAGCTGGAAGCAGTGTATGAAAAGTAGCAAGGGAAGCTGTGTGAAGGGAAGCAAGGGTAGTTAAGGGAAGAACCAAGGCAGAATTGTTTCACCATCTAATGCAGCAGCCGGTTTCCTTGAGCTCCTCTCCTTTCCCTGACTTTGGGGACAGAGGGAAGAGCCACTGTACTTTTAATAGAAATGTACCAGCTGGAAAATCCCTTTGACCTTTTGGCCGGAGGAAAATGCTGTACTCAAAACATTAATTTAAAACCAAGAATTTCTAAAAAAAAAAGTATGAGTAGCGGGTGAATATTTTTGACCAATGAGAGGTCCGTTTCAAAGAACAAAGGTGCTTTTGTATGTATTTTGTGTTAAGCTGGTTTGTAGAAAATCTGTCTGTTTCTGTTCTCTTTAGACTAACGCATCAGATTGCGACTTGTCTTGTCTGCTTGCATTAATAGCATTGATTTATGATAAATGTTATAACACAGTGTGACTCATCTGAGTTTTCTTATGCCTTCAGTGCAGGACTGTCACAATGAAACCTTAAAGAATATGTGTCTTTTGACTCACTACTCTATCAGCACTGTGCTGATCCTCTAGCAATTTTTAGAGCTATTTGTTTTATCTTTGCCCAGTATTGCGTGTGCTTTGCTTTTGCTTTTGCTTTTAGAATCCAAATGGAATTTTCAAACTGATCTATCAAAGACCAAGATGATCTGGTATGAATAAAAGAAAAAAGGAAAAAGGAAGGAAAAAAATTGGATGTTTAAAACATGCCAACTTGTTGCATCACGTTCTTCACATTAGGCCCAAAACTCAAAAGGGGAATATGGGTAAAATCTACGATTTGATTTTTAACTATGGATTTTCCAAGACAGAGAAGTATTCCAAAGAAGACCTGAGGAACTGTTTTGAGGACTGCCCAACTGGTGCAGACCATGTGATAAGTCTAAGATAGATGCCTTTATCACTGTTTTGCATTCAGTAGAATAAAAGGAATACAATTCCTTTTTTTCCTTTCTGTTGTAAAATGCCAGTTTAAAAATTATGACATTTCTTTCTGAAGTGTATTAGACTTTTATTTATAAAGGCCTCGGTCGTTTCCCAGTGCAGCATAGGAAAATTCTAAAATGTTGCATGCTGAGTTGTTTCTTGCCAAACTCTATTTGCAGTATTTGCATCCACCGTGGGATATCTTAGGTTGTGCCATTGACACATCACATGAAAATTATCTTTTCCTAGAAGAACTGGCATAAATGGTGTGAACATATGCTGAAATGGGAGATTTCTTCAAAGAGGAGCTATAGGACATGAGTGGGGTGAGCACAGAGACACAAGCTAGGAGCTTATTCTGACACTGACATTCTAGCCAGTCTTTCCATGTCCCAGAAATAGTAATACTTAACCCATAAGGATTTGTGAATCATATTCGAATGAAATTGCAATGTATGAATATTGTGCCAGATTTCTATTAGCTATTTTGAAGTTATACATTTTTTATCATATAAAGTATGCTAAAATTGGTCCAGATCTCCTGCTTGCCTGTTTTATTTTAACCAATGTTGACAGCTAGAGCTGGTAGAAGCAGTCTGAATTAAAATTAAAAGTCAGTGCAAAAATAAACCCTAACTTTTTCTGTAAAATAATTAATTCATTTTCTTGATGAACTCCATTTGCAATACACTCTAAGTCTTGTTAAGCAAAGATAACAATATAATAGATCTCCACAACTTTCAGACACCTGAGGCAGACATTTCTTGATCAAATTCAGAGGCTAGCCTGTCCTCTCATATTCTGTCTGTCCACTTTCTATATCTACACATATACACATAATTATAAATGACACATCATTTTTTGAGGGCAGAATTTGATTCTGAGTTAGGTACAGTGTGTTTGTGGAACTAATGGCTATAATATTTCTTTTGAAATGCTATATTCTGTCTCCTGTTTCTATTTTTTTTGCCCTCTAGGTAAGCAAAAAACATTTATAATCAACTGATATCAAGTGAGACATGACTGTAGTGATTGTATAAGTTTAGGAAAATTGAAAGCTGAAGTTAAATTTTTTAGATTATCCTCCACTCAGCAGTCAGTACATGTACTGTTGACAGAAGAAGAAATCACTCTGCAAAAGAGGCGGCATATATTTTGGTTAAAGTTCTTGCATACAATCAAGGTATGCATTGAAGTGTCAAAGGACTTAATTTCGCTGGCAAAAATAGTAGTTTTGCCACCAAATCCTTGACATTGTCTCATTTGAAGAGATACCAACACTCAAAAAGCTTATGAGTTGGACTGGTAATGCATAAATACTGAATTTGTAAGGATGAAATGAAAATCAAAGGAAAATGTGGTATGTGAAGCCACTCTACGAATCTGTTCCCGTGTGTGTTATAAGTGTGATTTTCCACATACCGAGGAAAATACACAACAGTGTTGTTTCTGGTATCCTTCATGCATCATGTGTTACAATGTGCAGTAAAAGGTCTTAGAAATGACAGACTGGAAAATCCTCTTGTGTTCTACAATCTCTGTGCTCTTGTAGGGATGGCAGCCGGAGACCGCGGGGGTGGATCTGCGTGGATGTATCTGTGTGGGTGCTGGGTTCCCCACATCCCTATGGGTTTCCCACTTTCAGCTGCAAGGATGGAAGAGAGACAGGATGGGTGGAAAGGGAAGGAAATCAAAGGAAATCTTGGTCTCTGTGGGACTGGATGCCTTCAGCTGTCATCACCCCGTGCTACTTATACTCCCTGTGTAGTGTACAGCATCCCATCTGTGTTTGGGCATGCTGCCTTTTATATTCATGCAGGCTGGTGAGTCAAGAGCTGTGGGGACTCAGAGCAGCCATTTTGGCATTAACGGATCCTGTTTCCCCAAGTGGGATTCAGCTCACAGGTGGAGGGGGTGCCAGGGACTTGGAGATACTGTTCCCCACATGCTTCTCTCTCCTGGTTATACTGTTTGTTCCGAACACCTGTAGAACTATCAAGGTAGCTTTGTGAAAGAGAGGAGCAAAGCACATATGACAGTAATGAAAAGTTCTTACTGTGACCCTTGAAGGGAGTGAGGAATCTTGTGTGTTTATCTTGACCCATCTGATTTATTTAACAAAACTTTAAAAACTAATTTAACATTACTTAGATCAGTTCATATTTGTGCTGAAAACCTCTGCAGCTGCATTTGCTGTGTTTATATGATGTAAATCCATTGAAAACAGCGGAGTCTAATTTAGAGAGATGAGTTTTAAATCAAAAGTTAAATCAATCTAGTTGAGATGTTTTTGTCTTTATGATTACCTCCTGCCTGTCTCCTGAAGGTCCTTTAAAAAGCTTCCAACAATTCGTAACTCCCACAAAGATCCGACGTCCATTGCTTGGGAACAGAAGGCATGGAGTTAGCAAAAAAATGTAGGCTACCATCTGAGGCTGTACAACTGACAGCCTGATGCCAAGCCAATAGCCTGGGAGTTTAAATCTGGACTAGATAGTTCAAGGCCAAAAGAAGTCTTGTTCGTGCACGTGTAGCTGTGTACATGCTGTTGCAATGGTCTGCTGCCTTTCTCTGTGCTAAGAAGTTGTCCAAGTGATTCACAGGCTCAGGGCAGGGGCCATGATGCAGATTTGTTCTTTGACTGATAAATTCAGTCCCCCAAAAACCCCGCAGAAGCCTTTACGTGGGGTTCAAGGCTTTGCAGCGGGGTGTATCAGAACTCTTCAGTTTCTTCTCTGGAGTTAAATATCCCATAGTGGGGAACTCCCTCGATGAAAAGGAAATGAATGGAGCAAGGATGCTGTACGTTAGAGTGAAGCTGTCCCTGGAACCCCAGCTCCTATGGCATTTTTGCTCTGTATAAATAAATACAGAGTCAGCACAGCACACATTGCATTGACTTCCATGAGACACAGCTCACCTTCACCATTGAAATGATCCAAAGTTGTTCCTCTCTTTTTAAATTGATTGTTTTTAGATCTTCTTTCTTAAGGAAATAGAGCAATCTGAAGGTTTTTCATCCTGTTCTATTAAAATATTCTGCATTTCAGAGCCAATTTGTGTGATTACCGTGTCAGGGAATGGCACTCCTAGCTTTGGTCTAGGTTCTTCACTGAAGGTCCTTCCCGTGTCCCTGAAGAAGGCACCTGTGCTGTGGCCTTTTCTGTATCTGATACAAGTTTTATCTTTTTTTTTTTTTCTTTTCTGCTACAGAATTGAAAGAGAAATGCAGTATATCTACCTCTTACTGTTTCACGAGGAAATTACTTTGGAAAAAGCTCATTATTGCCCATGGAAGAGGAATAATGATTTGGTTGGAAAGATGCTTTTAACTTGTAGTTAAAAAACTTTCAACTTAACTTGTAGTTCAAAACCCCTTAGTTTTTTATAATTTGTTCTCAGCTCTGGATACAGATCCTGAGGTCATTGCTCTGTTGCACCATCTTTGCTGGGAACACGTTAAGCAGTTGAAGATTTAAACTCTGTGTTGTATAGCTGCCTTGTTGGTGTTGATGAACAGCTATAAGAAGGCAAGATTTGTTTTCCAAACAGATTTTTCTCTCTTAGATTTCTTTTCAATCAAGCCTATAATTTCATAATTTTATCAAATAAATGCAAACTATCTGCTGGTTATTCCTTTTCCTGTGGAGTTTGCTTCTTATGAAATGTTATTTCTATTCAAATAGTAGGTTCTGGAGTGTCATTTTTACAAAAGAATAAATTGAGCGTTGATTTAATGAACCTTGGACTGCGAGAACATGCAGTTAAAGATACAATTCTATAGAAACCTCCTCCTTTAAAAGATAATTGTCACAAAGCTTCCCTATAATAATGGGTGATATGCAGATTTCATGGTATTATCACAGTTCTAGAAATATGCAATATCAAGTGATAGAAAAATTGTTAGGTGTTAATAGTACCATGGTATTGTGTTACCTGCATTGCCAGGTTTGCAGACCTGGTAATCCAGACCTGCACAGGTGACCTTGTCCCCAAAACTGGGGGGTGTTAGCTGCATACCTGCTCCACCACGGTAAGGTTGGGCTTTTCCTTTTCCTCCTTCCCTCCAGCACTGCACCAAGGCAGAGCTCTGGTAGGGATGAGATCTGTCGGTTCTGGAAGAGACAATGAAGAGGCCTCTCCTCCAGGTGACCAAAGGGGCAAATACTGTGACCTCCAGCACAGGGAAAATTTATTCAGGAGTAGGACCCTGCCTTCCTTTCCTATCATAAGATCACACGGGCTAGGGAACACAAACTGAGCGTGTCTTCCCCTGCCACCAGTCCTCTAAAACTGCACTGATCCTTCCCCAAAATGCTTAATGGAATTTCAGTATTCAATAATATTTTTTATACTGGTGCTATTAAAAAATTCCTTCTCTGGAGCAACAGTTGTTTCTGTTTCCTTGAATTGCCGTTTAAGTCTTGCCTGCTCATCCTCCTAAATGTTGATTTGGCTAGCAGCTTAGAAACCAGGAGGATTTTCATGGTTTGTGAGGCTATAGAAGAGTCTGTGCTCAAAATTAGTAATATGGGGCATCATGTCTTCCTGCTATCTGGGAGAATTACTTGAGGCCTCTATGCAGCCCACCACAGGTGCCAGTGTTACATATACATGGACAGTAACTGATGTTCTAACTTCAGAAGAATCTGTCAAAAAAATATTTTAAAGCTGTATTACTCTCAGAGGTGGAGAATCAGACTTCAGCTAGAAGTCTGGAGTTGAGCTAAACCATAGACTTCACCCTCCTGTGGCTTTTAGTGAAGTCCCACTGAGATTTTCGTCACCTTCTCGTGTTTCTGCTGCCTAGCTGAGAGGAGGGGGAAAAGATCGTTATAGAATAATGCGCTGTAATTCTTAAAGGAGAAATTTTGCTTTAGGACAGGGTATGAGATAATCGATAGGTTTAATATACAGTCTTCCAGATGATATGTGGAGTTTCTGGGCACGTCTTTGTAAATAAGCAAAGAACTTGTGTGAGGAAGCCTGTTGGTTTGGGAAATGTATGTTTGAGTGGTAAAATGCAGAAAAGCTGGAAAGTCCTCTTTTTTTCCATTATATATGAGGTTCAGGATCGGCAAGTTTTACCCACGTTAGTTATTTAAAAGAAAGGCGAGGATAATTTTATTTATAGCCCGAACGGATGAATGTTGTAAATGAGGCAAGATTTGAGGCATAAAGCAAAATGTTTCATTCGATTGGTATTATGAAAAACAAATAGCTTATTAGGAAGAAGTTGTTACAGGAGGCTACCTTTAAAAAGAAAACGAAATTGCAAAAGCTTATAATATCTTTTCGGCTGAAGTGACTGCTGGTAAGAATGAATCAGGCAATGGCCGGGAATTCACAGACCCATGGCAGAAGCAATTTCAGAGTCAAGTTGCAAAAAAATCAAAACTGAAACGTATATTAGTTTTATCCATTTTATATAGGGGGAAAAAAAAAAATCATTGAGGATATGTACATCATCTGTTACACTGACCTGCCAATACAATAGTTGCAAATGATGGGATTTGTTTCTGGTGAGCCATTTACTCAAGGCAGGGACAGTAACTGCAATATTTCTGTGGTTTATGACCTCTGAACGCTCCTCTGCTGGCATTATTGGGATCTATATTTCACTGTAGCTTAGCAGTTCTTATTTCACATGAATTGAGTTGCTCTTATATTTTTAATCTACCCTTTTACTCCTCTTGTTTAAAGCCATATGCAATCATTTCTTTGTAAGTAGATTCAAAACAGGAAAGCAGATGATTTCTGAGCAACTCAAAGTATTGATTTAGAAAATTCCTGACACAACCACAGCTTGAGCCTGTGGTTCTGCGAGCGGCTGTTGCTCGAAGGCAAGAAACGCTGACACCAGTTGAGAAAGAGAGTTTGTTTCTTATTCTGTCTGGTATCCTTTAAATCATGGTAGTTTATTTCAGAAATATTGCCCAGAAGGTGATAAGCTTGAAATCTCAGTGTTAAAAGTAACCTTTTCTATGCAACTCTATAGGAACAAAAAAAAGCTGAATATTTTCATGGGACTTGTCATGGATACAAAATGATTGTGGGTTTACTTGCTGTGAAGAACATCACAAGAATCTTTGTCCAAATGAATAAATTATCAACTCTTGGCACATCATAATTATTTAAAAAAATAATTGGCAAGAAAATTTTTTATGGTTCTATGGACCCTTCAAAATTTGTGAGTATTTTAAACACCATTAATTATCTCTGTGAACTCCTGAGACCTCAGCTGGTCTCGTGTCTGCGGGATTAGTCTCCTAGATCTGACTGCTGCAAAACCAGGAAAACATAGTATTCTTCAGCCTTTCACCCCAATTTCAGATCAATGTCTCCTAAATGTTTGTGTGTTATGGTTTAAAAAAATAATAAATAAGATTGATAATATAATTCTTGGACTCACTGCAGACTCGTCCTCCCTTTAGTCATTAGGAAAATATTTTCTCTGACTGATCATGTTGTAAAATGTGTTATTTCAAACCACAGATATTGACAATTATTATAAATCAAACTGAACAAGGGTAATTAAAATTTAATTTTAAATTTGTCAGGGTCTTTGGAAGCATATCCTGAGGGCCAACTCTGTCTATGTTGTGGCATGTTTCCAGCTGACTTTGGGCCAAAAGTTGACATCGTTGTTCAGTCCCCTTTCCAAAACAATTCCCAGGCACTTCAGAGTGTGAGTGCCTGTTAAGATGAGTAAAAATTGAATGGCGTTTCCAGAATTTGTCCTTAAATACAGGTTGTGTCAAGAAATGGTTCTAAGAATTGAGGTAATTTTAACCAATATTGCTCTCTAATTGCTTCTGATTTTCTTTCCGCTGCTGGCAAGTTCAGTGCCTACCATTGCCACCATGCGTTTTCTGACAGCCCAACTGGGAATGGTGGAAAGTCAAGGAAATAATATGACTCTCTAGAAGTTTTTTTTACTGTGTTTGACATGTGCAGCAACTTGGTAGTCATGTGGAAAAAAGTGAGGCTGTATTTTGTGAGCATGCTTGCGTTCTTGAATTCGCCATATACTTCTTCAGGTAGCTCGATGAATCTCTTAGTGACTTCTCTGAGCCAACACTGCACTTCACTGCCACCTCTTGTCCCACTGTTCAGACTGAATAGACACAGCTCTTTCATATACCCTTGTGTGAGTGTATGGCTTATAACCATACATGGTGTATGAGGGCAGTGGCATATAACTAATAAAGTGATGCAGATGTATGATGAACTTGTGCTGTCAGTGTAGCTTTTACACTTTCTGTGGTTTACAAAGTGTCAAATCTTCTTGAAACGCATGTGGGAATGTACCTTTATACCAAAACCCTGAGTCGAATGCTGTTTGTGTAGGCTCTCCTCCTACAAACTCCTATATATGTTTCACTTCTTATTCACTGTGCCTTTCCTCGTTGACATCAGCCAGGCTATTTGCAGTACATAAAAAGCGTGTGCTTCAGCCTGCGAGTTCAAGGCTTTACTGATTCCAGCATAGTTGTACAGATAATATTCTGAACAGGATTGGCTCTAGGTCAAAGAATACACAAAGTAATTCGTTGTAAGCTAAGACCTCAGCTGATGCAGCCCCAAGCTAGTGTAGGTAGATACCTATGTAGTCACTGAAGTAATTTATTTGTGAAAATAAAAAAAACCTAACCCAAACCCAAAGCTTTGCCTGCTTTCAACTTTATGTTTGCTCTTGGCTAGCTTGAGTGCTGATGTAAATTTTCAGTATGAGTTTGCTTGGCAACTCTTACAAGAGATAACTAAACTAGTATTATTATTCTTCCATTTAATATGGGCACAATCCTGCCATTCTGTAGGAAGCAATTGTGCAAGCAGGGCAGGAAGACAACTACCTGTAACTTTCAATGGCTTATGAGCAACAATATTTAGCAAGTCATGTCTTAATTCCTTTTTTTTTTTTTTACTTTCCTTTTAGTTGTCTTACAACTATTTATGTTATACAGTCAAAAAGCCAGGAATTGCTTGAGTGAGAATATCAGGACATACCTTTGAGTTAATAATTCTAATGTCCACTCTGCGATTTTGGTGGAAAAAAGCAGCAACCCAAGAAACGAAAACCAAACCCTCGAAACTCTTAGAACATCGCTTGCTTTCTGCTTTTGAATGTCTGAAAGCGACTAAGAGATCATTGGATGTATTTATTGCTCAGGTATATTCCACAACTGTATCGTATTTTTTTAAAATTGAAATTGCTATAGGGATTGGTGATTAGATGAAAGTATTCAATATATTCAATATATTCAGATGTGAACTAAGTATGACTGTTCACGAATGAGCCATTATAGTTACTATAGATAGTTTAATGAAAATGTCAGCTCAATATTCAGTAGCGGTCAAGAAAGAAAATTGAATTTAGAAATTATCAGAGAAGAAATTGAGACCAGAACTGTCTGAAAGTGTCCCATGAATGTATGACAATATGCTTGACATCCTCTTACATTCTTCCTTTGCCATCTTCTGCTGGTCACTTTCAGAACCTTTGATCTGACTCAGTTTGGCTGTCCTTTCCTTTTCTGATACTGGAAACTCAGACTGTGTTTTGTCATAAATCACATTGCTGTAAGGTGTTTTTATCATGTGGTGTAAAATGTCCTCTGATTCTTTTCTTCTTGATCTGTTGAAAAAAAAAAGGTAAATCAAACAATGCTCAATGTAAGGAAGAAAGGGGATACCTCTTGTTCAAAACTTATTCCTAAATATCCTGTAGCAATTCTGGAAGAGGAAAAACACATCTGAACTAGAAGCTAATTTTACTCGTGATCGGCCTGATGGAAGTCAATGAAACTTTTCCAGTGTGTAATGTCTGGCAGTTGCTTGGATGTCTGCAGCTGCATAGTAGCTTTTCAGATATTCTAATAGATAGTATTCTATGCTGTTTAAATGAATTTATGCACATTTTCTAGGCAGCAAATATATGATTTAACTGGAAAGCCATCTTGTAGCGTTGAGAAATCTTTATACCTTGCGTGTGGATATTAGTGCAATACAAAAGACACTCTAAAGCAGCTGCTGAATTGGTTTCTTACACCCTGACTCTCCTTCTGCCCGCAGTCACAGTCCATACAGCAGAATGCTTGAGAATGTGTTTGGTAGGATAGGGTCAAACAAATTACCCTTAGAAGATTAAAACCTTAATTATTTTGATTAAAGATGATGATTAATTCTACCAGGACTCCTATTGTGTTTATTAACTGTGATAAAATATCACACAGGATTGGGAACCGGTGGCACTTCCGATTCTGAACAGAAAGTAACAACTGAGTACATATTTGAAGATTAATTTCATTAATAAAATCTGTCACCAGTTGAGACATTAACGGGATAGGACAGTATCTGTGAAATCAGTGTGGTACAAGATTACTTATCCTACATTGATAACTGTGCTTGTAACCTAAGAACTTTTTCAACAAAATTGGCAACTTTAATTACATTGGCATGGCCATTCAAGTGTTTGAGCGTCAGATGATTAGAATTGATGAACCTTGGTTAATGAAAAGCCCTAAAGGTTAGTCAGTCCTATTTAGATAATTGAAGACAATCTCAATTAACTGATAAGGGTTCTTTTATTTTGTAATTTTATTTTATTACTCAGTTAAAGATAAAAGTAAGATTTCACTTTGTCTTCCATCCAGTTAAGAGGTTTATTTAGATGGGATTAGTGAATTAGTGAATTTCACAGTGTTTTTCACTCCCTCAGTCATCCACTATAGGAAGTCTGATTACGCCCTTGTTTATGCCCTGCATCACCCCATGGACTTCTCTGGCTTGTTGCAATTGTAAATGAAGGAAGAATATGGCTTCGTAATAAGAATGACAAATGCCATATTAGTTTGGTAGCTAAACTGGTTGCCAAAGCATGCGGGTGTTTCAGGCGTTTCATTGAGTTAACTGCGGTTACAGAAACAGCAGACGTGAAGACAGTAATTTTAGCAATTAAGATGGTCTGGATGTGAAGTGATTCGTAATACGCTTGTTTGTATCTCATCAAAGCAGATACTGGGTGTTATTATCTATGAATGCTAAATACAGTGATTAATTACACCAACGTACAAGAAAACAAGATAACTTGGATTTTTATCAGAAGAAAATGCTGATTCCCTTTGTCACTATAATAAATGGTTCTGTCTTCCCTTGCTTGCCTGTTTAGATGCATTGAGATAATACTAATTACTTTATAATTAGTTATGTGTACAAACGAATATAACCTAACAAATGCATACATTTCAAAGCATCTCTTTTCAGTCTACTGGGAGCAGGAATTTGGGGCTATTAATTTAGATTAATAGGGAAAAAAGGGAAAGAATAGAGAATCTAATACTTTTCCTATGGTGCCAGGACTGCTGGCATATAATCTAAGCCCCTGAATACTGGAAGAATACTGTCAAATAAGAGACAGTTCCGAAAAAATGTAAGCCACCTACTGTCTTTCATTAAGCCGCTTAGAAGTGTGAAGCTTTAACCACGGAGAGTTGAATCTGAGACGCAGTGTCCAATAGCACTGGATACTTGTGCCAGGCTGGCAGGAGGCCACTCCGAGGACCGTTTGGGAAATCAGGGCCCATCAGGCTTCCCTGGACCTGCACTTTCACAACCAAAATTGTGCATGGTTTAGGGAATTCATGCTGCAGTTGTACAAAGTTGTGCAAGTTCTACAGAGCTGGCCGGGACACGTGCGTAGCTAACTTATCTAGACAGGGAAAATGACTAACTTCTCTCTACTAAAGAGATTATGGGCCTGGTTAAATTTTAACTCTGTTAGTATGCAGGCCCCAGAAAGTGTTATTCTCTATCCCGTTTCCCGATGGGTACCTCTCGGCCTAGCTGCTGAGATGCCGACAGCCTCTGCCACGCAATGGGAGAGGAGCCGCCTGGGCTGTGCCCACCACAGTGCCACACAAAGCCGGCGCCGTACAGAAAGGGGCTTTTTACAGCTGCAGTTTTACAGACTCATTAACCATGTAATCTTTAATTTTATCCACCATCTAGTTTCTTTAATAAGCATATGGACTTGAGCTGGTCTTTGGAAAGAATGCGGTTAATGCTATTCTTACACATAATTGTGTATATCCATGGGAAGCACTTTAGTTTATATTCTTGGGGCCAGATATGACTTGGCTCACTTTTTATCAGCATATTCTCTGTGGAGGCCAGTGTTTCTCGAGAAAGAGGACACTTCAGAATTTCATTGTCTGTTTGAAGGCAACTGTCTCCAGATCTCATGCACATCAGTTTGAAATACGTCTGAATCAATGCCTATCGTAATAGGCATTAAAACCTTGATTTTGGTTTTATATCTGTGAAATCAGGGGAAATAAAGCAGCACCACAAGCCGCAAACAGGCTATTTTGGCATGCATTTGATGTCAGCATGTTCTGCAAACTATGTCATGCCTCTACTGAAGACCATCTTTTTACAAAATATTTGTTTTAAAAGAAGGAAAAATATAGAAATGAAGTCTATTAGCAAGGTGAATAGCTACCAAATGCATGCTATGCATTTATATAAAATACATATATGTATAAATTTGCCATAATATACTTGCATTTGCAATAACAAATAAAGTGGCCTGGAAGATGACTGAAAATAGAACAATATGATTAGGGGAGTTAAACCCTGATTTGCATCTAAAAAATGTAGTGTATGCTCATTTATGTGCAAATGTAATGGAAAAAGGCTGCAGGTAAAGTGGCGAAAGCCTAAACAAAATAAACACTTAATTTTCTTTTATTGTACTTTGTGACTATTAATAATATTACGGTACTAAGGCAGAAACATTAAACTAAGCAGGGGAGCAATAAATGTTCCTAGACTGTGCAATGCTGTTGATATTAGTGGCTAATAGCTCCAGAGTTCACATAAAATGCAGATTGAAGTACAAAGAAGATGTTTAGTGGAGTCAGCAGTGGCAGTGAACTGTTTACAGGTGAAACTAATAACCAGAGGGCAGACACAGCAGGGGCATTTTCTGCAAAAGATATCTAAAAGGAACTTTTTGAAGCACTTAATCGGACCGTCTTTGTCCTCAGGGAAGAGATTTGATAATCCCAGTTTATTTCTCTTCAAAACTAGCTCCTGAAATCATTAATTATAACGTGCTGTGTTTCCATTTATAAATATCATGAAAAATGCAAGGACTATAGGGTGTGTTGATATAAAACAAGTCTACATTGATTTAAGAACATCATGCTGAAGTTATGAGAGATGACTTGATACCACACTGTTGGGTACATGAATGAGAAACTGGATTTGGAGTTAATGAACCGTAATTAAGTTCACTCACTGTGACATACAGAAGAATGTAATACTCGGCAGTAGTCATACTGTGTTTTGTTTTGCCTTGCAAATCTGGATGCAAACTGTTTCCCACATCTTTATCTGAGAGACCATAAAGAAAACACTGACGGCAGAAGAAATAAATAGCCATATATTCAATTGAAGAAAGAAGATCTCCTCCTGTCCTGTGCCCTCCATGCTGAATGGCAGAGGGCAATAAAAGTACGCAACTGCCACATTGTTAGATTATATTCATCTTAACAGTGATGCACTTTACCAGTGTCAGTAGAATAACTGAAATGCAAATGGGTGTAAAATTATATTAATGTGGAATATGATCACTCAAACCACAAATTAAAAAACAGTTGGAGGAAGTATTTTTTTCTGAAGTGTTTTTATCCAAAACAGCGCATCGTTCTTTTTTTGGGTTATTTTATTGAACAATATAATCTGTATTTATTGGCCAAACTGAGAAAGAAATTATAATTCTTTTGTGTGACTTTGATCAGTGTATACAGTTCTTTAGTTTCCCCCCCCTTGATTTGATTTGTGATTGGAATGATAGGTTACCAGAATCGTTCAAATATCTTGTCAGTGTGTGCAGTTGCACAGTAGATAAGTACCGATTGGTTCTCCAAGACAAAGAATATAGTTTAGGGACTGCACTACCAGTAATAATTAAAAACACAGTGAGGCAAATAAAATAAATTGCACAGATTTTTTATGCTCCTACCCAGTTCTGCAATGAGCTGCCCTGTTGGATTTCTCAATGCAAGAAGGAAGCACATGCTCAAACAGGGGATTTCTTCGATCAACAAAGAGCTGGGGTGCAATTATCCTCTTAAGTATCTGTCTTCATACACATATATCTAGGAAGAATAAGGAAATGACAGCTGGTAGTACTTGGCATATTGTTTAACTGAAGGGCTAATTAACATGGCTTTATCCAGAATTAGAAATGGATAGAAGTCTGTTACTAAATAAACTAGTTAAATTTTAAGATATTAAAAGATTTCAGGCTTCTGCTTTCTCCTGTGACATTCACCCTTGTGCTAAAACTGCACGGCTTGTCTCCAGAAGGCGATCTCAGCATGAACTTGTCAGTAATCTGAGAGTCCAACAGGAGCAGTCTCACTGGAAGTCCTGAGGACCTTCGTCAGTGCTCCAGGCTGAGCCATCGTAGCAGACTGTCGCCATATGTGATGATGGTCACCCAATATGAGAGAGTGAAATGTGGGAACTTGACTGGAATACAGTTTTCTCTAAGCTGGTCAGAGAGTGCAATAGAGGTAAATTTGGATTTTCTTCAGCTATCTGTTATCATAGAATCTACTAGCCAGGTTAGAGGTAAACGCCGTTATTTTAAGCCTGTCAAAGGGAGAGACTAATTTTCCGGTCTGCTCACTCAGTCAGGTTGTCTCTCTCTTTGTGGTCCTTCAAGAACTTGCCTTTTCCTAAATGCATTTTAAGAAAATTTACCTCTCAAGGCCTCTTGTGAAGAGTTGAATTGGCTCTCTGACCCGCCATTAGTGTAAAGCTCAACTCCCCACTCTGCTTGGAGGGGTATTGAAAGGCATTCGTACTACTTCCCAGGTCTTCCTCACGCTTCAGAAAAATGCTGCATCGATAGCCAAAAGATACTTCACTGTTCTCCTTCAAAAGCCTTTAAAACACATATTTACTGCCCTGTGTATTGAAAAAAAAAAAGAAGTTAGGGTGTCTCCTATTCTGTAAACCCTGATTATTCTGTTGCCCCAAAATCCACAGCTTATACAGCATCGAACCAGAGAGGGTTCTGGATAATAAGTGGGTCTTCTAGATCCTAAGATAGCACAAGGAATTAATAGTAATTTCATACAGCAGAAATGGAAACAAGATTCTTGATGGTGGGGGGGAAGGATTCCCGTTACTTTCAAGATCTGGATCATTATCCTTTGGCAGAGATGAAAATACATCCTGGTGATAAGTATTTAGTGTTTTCTCAGTGACAGAACATCCTCCTCCCTGCCTTGCAGAAGTAGCTGGCTGTCCTTAGTTTACCTCGTGGTACGACTGCAGTCCATTAAGTTTTTACAGCAGGATGGGAAATAGCATTTCAGAGCTTCATTACATGTTCTGGTAAAGTTCAGTTGCCTGGAAACTGCTTGTGAATTTGGGTCAAATTTTCCTTCTCATTTCAGGAAAAAAAAAAAAAAGAAAAAGAAAAAGAAAAGCAGCAAAAGGGCTATATATTATCCAGGGAGAAGGAGATGATTTTGTCCTGCTTTTCTAAGGTTCAGTTCTGTCCTCTGCATCGAGAGCATCGTAGCCTCCAAGCGATAGGTCATTATGTTGCACAGGGCATTCCCAGTCCCTTCTGTTGACTCTCTTCTACTTTGTATAAATAATTGACTGTCCACTGGTACAGGAATAGGAATCTAAATCTCCTGCTACAGAACAAGAAAATCTTTCTGGCTAATTAAGTATTCTGTGCAAAGTGGGGAAGCTTGAACACAAAGCGGGGGGAAAGACCCATTCAAATATCGCTTATCAAACTGTGATAAGTGATAAGGCTTACTCAAATTATCAGTTCCAGTGCTGTCTCCTCAGTTCATCATTTTTGTCCAAACCACACTTTGGTCCCAAGCATGGGCTATCTCCAGCATTCCAGGTCTTATGATTTCTATTATTTTTTTTCTCAGGGTGTTGAAATGAATTTCTGGCCCCACTGCCTGGAGAAATGAGATGCTGACAGTGGCAGGCAGCTGCAATGTGCTGTCACGCCACTACAAGAAGAACCTGAGTAAAATGTAATATTCAGTGAATATTCAACTGAGAAAACAAGTTAGCGCTGTACTGAAAGACTGAACACACCTCTTCAGATCCCAGAGCATGTTACATCTGAATGAACTGAACCCTGTTTGGCATGGTATAGCTCAGGATTTCCAACGCTGTCAGTCTTAAAGGAGCCTGTGAGCTTTTAAAATAGCAGCGTATCTACCACCACATACAAGCCATCGCTTTGTCTAGGTCATTCACTCAGATTATTGAGATGATACTTTATGAGCAATGGCTTGACTCTGTATTTATTTATGTTCTTAAGCCACAATCCGTCTGGTATGCTGCATTTTATACCTTTATTTTTTAAAGGTCTTCTTATCCTGGTTATCTGATAGCACTTGAATTGCAGGTTATATTCATAAAACCAGGAAGCATTTCAAGAACGTTGGCACTTAATACGTTGCAGGTTACAGGTTTTGATTTTAAGCCAATCTGTTGTTGTTTTTGGCAAGTGTATTTTCCTCTGAACCTGATGCATTTGAAATATTGATGCAGTGAAATTAACTACATGGTTCCAGCTCAGGAGACTTACTCTGCTGGATCACCTGCCTAAATGTGGCCCTTCCTTTTTCATCTCATTAATGATGCAGGACTTTCATGTGCAGGTCAAGAGGTGACTTGACCCTCTTTTGCCCTCAGCAGTACACACTGAATTCAAGTAGAATCAAATGGGCACTCCATGCTGGACTGTAGATATTAATGCAATATTTCAAAAAATGACACAAACACTGCTAATTTTAATGCGTCTGGTTGTGAAAGTAAGGCAGTGGTGCTTCTAGAGTTGATCATAGCCTCCTGATACTGAGGTAAACGATTCATATCTATTTCATCACCATTTTCCACCATCATTTTGATTCTTTTGATTACCAGCACAATGAATCTGATTTCAGAGCTGACAAATATAAATGTGTTTGCATCAAGGACAAATGCTTCAGTTAAAAATTTTCCGGCAATTGTTTTGTTAGTGTTTGAAAGAGAACAGAGTGGAGTTCTTTCCTGCAGGATTGTTGGCTCAAAGAGTTAAAAATAATAAAATATGTTTTTCTTAATAACTTAGGCAAATGTGACCTCAGATTAAATAGTTGGATATGCAATTACCCTTACAATAATTCTGATTATGAACCTGCACCTCTTAGTTGAAACTTCTGTCCTAAGCAACTTGCTACTGCAGTCATTTCCAAAGTCCTCTTGTGGACAGAGTTTTGAACATATTTGACCAACTACAGAAAGAGAAAATTTGGTTATCTATTTTATATAATATATAAAGCCCAGTGGTATAGAAAATTTTGAGTTGTGGTACATGAACTTGCTTCTTCTTTTGTGTATGTATTCATCTTGAGTCTTGTGGCATCTCTGATTCCACATGCCTGGTGCAGCACTTCGGATTTACAGGTACACAGCTGTTTTTGAAAGGTAGCGCAAGTGTACTTTATGATTTTTTATTAAATATAGTTTCTGTTGGATATATCTCAGAACCGAAAATAGGTAGGAATGGAGACCAAAGCTGTGAGATATGCCTGTGGTGTTTAAGTGAAATTCATCCCATGGGGAAGATGAGAGGTACAATGTCCGTGAACCACTTACACCCTGCTGATATTCAGGTCTGAGGACAGAAGGCAGAATTTAAACACTTTCCTGCTGGCTTTTGTTAACATTGAATTTCTCACAGCTGTGGATTCTGCGCTGAATACGTTCATCATTTGGTTCACAGCTTCCCTTTCTACAGAGGTTTCTCATAACACCATGCTGTAAAGAAAAGAACCGAGGGGTTAAGCATCAAAGCAGCGGAGTAGAGGAGGAGGAGGAAAGAAGTCATGTTGGAAATTATAGATGACTGGGCTCTGGAAGAATGAGATGTAGCAGATTATTTATAGTTATGCAAAACTGGAAGTCGAGTACAGCCAGGACTCTGCTGTCATTGGCAAGGGAAACGGGACCTGACCCTGCATGAGTAGAGCACAGGATCCCATCACTGACTGAATTAATTGAAGTTGTTAGAATGTGGCCTGGCTGCTACGTCTTTTTTAATTTTGCTCTTGGCTCTTCTGATGTCTTATGAGTCACAAGTCTCTTACTGGCCTTGTTTTACAGATCTGAGAGCAAGGGAGTGACAGTGTTTACCTACCTCATATGGAAAATGTGAGGCTTAATTAATGTTTGTAAAACCTGGTGGATCACTCACCAGAAACGTTACATCTGTGCTGTGTTACTCGTATCCATTGCATAAAGTTCTCCCTCAACCTTTGCTCACCTTCTAATCACCTTTTAAAACTGAGCAAATATTATTGAAAATGGCTCAGGGTTTTAGTTCATATGGGTTACATATTTTTCAGGGCCAGTGATGTGAGGACATATGTCACTTATGGGCCCAATAAACTTGCATTATGGTGCTTTCATAACAAGGGCCATAGGTCGGCCAGCCCTGCATGAATTGCAGGACGGCACTTTGAAATGAGGATACAAACTTCAGGAAGCGCTAAACATGTGAATCTGGGCTCACAGTGTACCAGGTGAACTCTGAATGCCATAAATGAGAAACAAAAGACCCTTTTTTAAAATTCCTTACGCATCAAGGCTCAGAGTGTTTTTCCCAAAGTGTAGTAGAAAACAGGAAATTCTCATTGATGGGAAGAAATATGTCTGATTGACATTACTGATATCTTGTGGAAGGACTTGAATTATTTATGATGGTAAAATCATTGTTTATACTGTACTCACAAAATGTAGGCAAGGAAGGAAATATGGAGAACAGTGCTCCATATTAGACACAATTACTGTCTATTTTTAGGCATATTCTTAAAACTCAGAAACACAAGGTCTTTATATCTAATCTATATTTATATAGCCATGTGTATGGCTCAAAGCACTAATTAGTAAAGCTCAGGAAGTGGTGCCAGCAGAGATAGGGATAGAGAAAAGTGAGAGATGAATGTCTGACAAACCTAAAAATAGGGTGAATTACTCTCTATACATTTGTTGGTACTCTACAGAAAGAACTGTGCTTTCCTGCGGCACCTCACTTTGGGATACATATTCTGGGTATTTGTGGCATCCAGCAGTGTACCGTAGGATTTTCTAAAAATGATAAAAGATCATTTTCTAACCTCCAAATATCCCCCTTCCCCAGTGTGAAGTGTGTTGATTTTGGATGTCACTGTGCTAGCTAAAGACGAATTAATCAGTGGCTGGGAAGCTGGTGTTTGCCAACAGACCACTGACCAGAACCTAATGACATTCAGCCTGCGCCAAGCCTGCATCACGTCAGTGCGCCTGAAAATTGTCTCTCTCATGTATGTTGGAGTGTGAAAGTCTTTTGTTACAAAGAAAAGCTGCCTAAAGAAGCAGAGGGCAGGGCTGGTTAAACTCAGCGGAGAAACCGTCAGACAATGAAATTAGGCTCTTCCCAAGTGTTGTTTTTTGTTCTGGCCTTACCAAGTCATTCCCCTTGACTGATCAGCTAAAACCACAGGATTTCTGATCTGCCTGTGTAAATACTTGCATTGCAGAAGGAAGTCTTGCTCTTTTTTCTTTCTCTTCCCCCTAAGTGAATGAGCCCTGTGGGCTTCCTCCAACTAAGCTCCCTATGAAACTATTGGACTGTATTCTTTCAAACTGGTTCAGGAGTCTATGAATTACATCTCTGAGCAGCTGCGTGTGGGACATCTCCTGTCCCCACCTGGATCTGGGTGGAGAGGGAAAGGTGGCGATGGTCCTGTAAAGCTGCTCCTTCCCCTGCGGTGGCTGAGCATGGGCTCAGGGGCAGGAGGAGCTGTGGGAAAGCAGGGGATCAGGCGAAGGCTGCCAATTTTTTCTATTTATTTTAAGGGTGTGCCCGTCTGATCCCTTTTCCTAAGCAGACTTCAGCCTTTTCTTGTGATGTGGGTCTTCTCCAGGCATCTGTTGTGATTGTGTGTTTTTCTTAGAAGGTAGCACGGGTCCTAAGACAAATGCAAACAAGTTGCTTAAAAGAACAAAGATATTATAAAATAAAGACCTTTAGCTGAATCCCTGGTAAACAATTATGGCTGCTTTGCATCATTCAATAAGAAATAGAGAAAAGGTGTCTCGTACTTACAGACTGGGGATTCTCACACACTCATTTAGCTGAACAACTGTGCTGCTGTGGTGATGGGATTGCCTGGTTTCCAGGACTTTGGGGTAGGAATGGGCTTGTTTTTCCAATCTCTGAAAATAACGAGCTTTATCACACATTCATAGATTATTTAAGCAGATTCTGATTAACAGACCTCTCAGAAAATCCTGATAATGAATAAGCTTCCAAAAAGAAATTGGGGGAAGCATCTGTGCCGTGTATGGCACTTTTCATTATCCTAGTATTTCTTGGGATATAAATGATGACTTGTTTTCAGTGAAAAGCCATCAGAGAGAAATTCCACCCATCACTACAAGAAAGAGCAGAGACTGTTAAGTAGAGCTTTATTTCCCCAGAATGGTAACAGGGGGGTTTATGAGCTGTTCAAAAGCAATGCATCTGTTGCCCTTTATTGAAATCCTTGATAGCCTTTCAAAACAGATAAAATTTTCTTCTCCTCTTCACGAGGTGCATTTTGCCCCATCCATTTGTATGTAGGCAATTGCCCTCAGCACAGATGGCACTCACCCGAGCGTGTCCCCACTGGCGATGTCCATTACGCCGCGTCAGGAAGCCGGGCAGTGAGTGGGGCACAGACGTGCACTTGCTTTCCCTGTTGTCATTGCTAGGTGAGCAGAAGGGATCCCATCTTAGCCAGATGTGGCAAATTGAAAATATGAGTAGCAAAAAGCATTTGTATTTTCTATTGGAAAAAATTCCCAGCATGTGTGGCTGCTCTCAAAGCTGGGGTAATGTAGCTTTTGTCCCTTTGGTGGGATAACCCCTTTGTAAATGGAGGCTGGAGTGTGGTGCACAAGAGCACTTAAGGCCAGAGTTAAGCATTCAAGGAAAACAGCAACAAAAAAAAGGTTACAGGTGAAAAGAGGTGTTTTTCTTTTCTGAGCCCCGAGGACTCGTGATCCCAGTCTATACTCCTTAGGATATGGCACAGTGTAAATTCTCACTAAGGAACTTGGATCTGAAAGAGGTTTTGATGACCTTTGAGTGAGGCAGTGGTATTATAGCTAACAATAATGTACCTGTCCTCTTTCTATAATCTTCCATTAACCCTTTAAGGAAGCAAGTAATTAACTAAACCCTTTTGCCTTGGTTACGTTGGCTACCAAAATAGGATGAGGACAGAAGATGGTACATTGATGAAATCTACTTCAGAGTATGTGAATCAGCGTATCACTGACAGAGCCTGTAAAAAAACAGAGTCCAATCTAGAAAAGCAGTTTATAGAAATTCAGAGCCAACAAACTCAGTATCAGAGAAAAACAGGCAATTGCTCAGGATAAAGATTCATTCCTTTTCCAAAATTTGCAGTACAGTTAGTATGCTGAGAATGGAGGATCAGGCTCAAGAGTGAGCAAGTGTCAAAGAAAATTCAGATTTCTAGCAGCTGTAGAGATGAAAATGGATCAAAGAAATGAAATTCTCAAGCAAAAATATGTACTCTCCTCTGCTTGTCATCCTGGGATAAGATTGAACTTACACATCTAATGCAGAAGATGATATTTGATGCCTTCTCCTTGGTTACAGAAAAATCCTTTTACCACTTTAATGTTTAAAAAATATAACTTTCAATTATTGCTATATTTTTGGAAGAATTTGATAAATGTTCAAATGCTTGTAATTTGCCTTTTTTCCTAAGTTCCTATAGAACATACTTAGTTGGCCAAATAAAACACAAAGCTCTCAGTAGGGTAGAAGATAATTTTCACTTCAGGGACAGCAGTTAAGATTGATTTCCTTTTCCTGAGTCAGATAAATCACTTGGGTTTTGAGGGGAAAAATAATTCTTAAATATTTTGTCCAGATTTAAGTATGACTACAGGGGTGGGAATTATTTTTTTCCTTGTATTTGTGGAGAATGCTTATTAGATTGTAGGTGCTGCAGCAAGCATATATAAAACCCAAATCTTAAAGCAGCTGAAAAATCTCTTGACTGTATTCAGGAGCAAACTCAAATAGTCCTCTCAACTTTGACCACATAAAGGCTGAAGTGGAGGCTTTTGGGCTTTCCAAACTCAACTGGGTTGGGAAATGCCTCATGAAACTTCTTGTTTAGTCCATGAGACCAAATACTGAGTCAATATTTAGACTGAGGGCTCGGTCCTCAGCTGGCACAAAATCACATACTTCCACTGATGTGAGCTGGACAGATTTTGCAGCCATTAGCTCTCATGGTTCTGTTATTTGCCTTGTGGTGTTCAGTTCCAGGTTTTTCTTTCATTCCCTGAAACCCAGACTGGGGGAACTGTATGCAGTCTCCATTTGCACGAAGATGAAGTGTGACTAAGTGTCTTGCCTGTATGATGTTGGAGAGAGCCTTGAAAACAATAGCCTAGAGGCCTTTAAACTATAAGGCAAAGAAAACAGATCCCAGATTTATCATCTCAAATAATATGGTTTATACAGTGATGTCAAGATTTTTGCAAACATAGGGCTAAAGATGCTCTAATTTATCCCAGTGGAGAATCTGATCCTAAATATTAGTCAGGAGACAAAAATGAACACTGTTTACCCAATATACATAACCTCCCTCTCTTTCTCACTCTTTCTGTATCTCAGAGTTGGCTGTTCCTATCGCCAGTCTCTTCTGCAAGCTCATTTTACATTCTGTCTTAGATGGCTACTTACAGTTGAGATCCACAGGACGTTGGCTCATTCCCATTTTCTTTGGAGACAGCAAATTTTGGCAGCAGAACAGCTTCAAGTGCCAGTTGGCATAAGGCTTGACACAGCTGTAGTAGCGGGAGAAGAATTTACTTACAAACAAATCTCCCTATTTGAACCCTGTGTTACCATCCTGACAACTTGTGAATGTAATGAAATGTTTTTGCTGAACTCAGAGGATGCTCCTGAAGCTGAGATTTGTATGACTCAGAGTCCAGGAGGCAGCCAGTGAACTGAATCCCTGTTTCTCACTGCTCTTGAAACGTCCTGCTCAATTCCCGTTCCCTCCCACAACCCCCTTCCACCTTGTAGGTGTTCAGTGACCTAGAGTAAGAGTGGGTATTTGCAGTTCTATGGGCTACCTACCAGCGACCTGGCTGCTGCGAGAATCAACGGTTTGCGTCTGACCTAAGGTACTATGTCTACTCTTACGGATTTATTAGTTACTGGTAGGACTGACTGGGGAAGATGGTGCATTATCAAGCTTTGCCTTACGTGGCTGCGTTCTGCTGTTTAACTTGGGTGGTGTAAATAACCTGCTGTTTAAAAAACACGCAGTGGAGAAATTGGTGTTTCTGCTTAGCTTCTGAGCCTGAAATGTGGAAAGCAGAGGATGCAGATCCATACACAAATGATCAACAAGAAAGCAAGTATTTCCTTTATTAAATTCAGTCAGTTCGTATTAAACTTGCTAAGGGCATTCCAAAATATATACTTTATCAATACTATTATAATGCATATATTTTCATAGCCATGGATTTATCTCTCTTCTGCTGGATTTTCTTCTAGAAACGAGAGATTAAGACAATACAGCCTCATTTAAAACCACTGCCCTGAGCTCAACTCGCCCCTTCTGCTTTTGTTTCCCATTGGTAAAACCCTTTGTAATCTGGTAAAGCAACAAGAGACCCCGAACTAGGAACTTTTTGTTGTGTAAAACAATGTATTCCATCCTCAAAGCTCCTCTAGCTCTCAGTCTTTAATCACTTTCAAATCAGCCCTTTTCTTTGCCTTTACAGAGCAGTATTTCCACACCCATTTCTTTACTGGTGGAAGCTGTCCTGCTGCAAATGTTCTCCAGAGATTTGCAAAAAATCAGAGTAGAGTCTTCCCCAAAGGGAAGAGAATGACAGAAGCTGAATTAACTGAGAAAAAGGGGTTTAAATTGAGCAGAATTGAATAGGTTCATCAGTTTTCTACTCTATATCTGCATGGTCAGAATGAGGGAAAACAATAGTTCACGTGACCATACCAAAAATGATAAAACTGATTTACAAAACAGGAGAATGAAAACATATATTTGAGATTTTTCGTGTTTGCCTTGCTCAGACCTTTTGGGTTGTGGATGGATAGTTTTGCATTTGCTGAGTACTAAGAGTCCCAGATCCTCCCACGCCTCCCCAGGAGAGCGAACAGAGAGCAGCCCGTACGTCCTGCCCAGCCCCGGGAGCGTGGCCTTCAAGAAAGAAGGCAGCTGTCACTAACCAGCTCCAAACTACAAATAATGCTGTATCTGTACCGTATGCTTACTGTGGTTTTAGAAAATAGTTTGGTTTCAAAGTCTTCAAAGAGTTCTGACTGGTCTTGATCTACGCTGCCATAGAAACAATACTCTGTCAGCTAGAGCCGTATTTATTTTTATATATAGGATATCCTAACTTAGAGACCTGTCAAAAGTCTGTCTAATGGAGGTCTACTGGTTCCTCAATTCCCGGGAAGCCCATTTTAAACCCTGTTTTACAGCTTCTTGATTCTCTCCCTCCCAAGGGCAGCCTAATAGTGAATGTGAAGTGTATCATAATGAATGTTTTCCCTCAAATCCTTCAGCTTTAAATCCTTTCTTTTTCTAATTCTAGTGTGAGTTCATCTCACACTTCCCCTTTTGTGCTATTATCTGCTATCTATGGAGACCTAGATTTGATCTAGTAAGAAAGGCCTGTGTGTCACAACAGATACTTTACACATCCTTAAGGCTTCTACTTGGCAATAAACAAATAAATAAAGTCAGCATCGGAAAAACTTCCCAGACGAAGACCAAAATGATTTTGTTTTCCTTTTAACTTTACAAAGAAACCAAGGAAGATAGTGCAATAGTAATATGTTCATAAATATATAAACTACTGTAATGATACTTAAATCAGTGTTTATGTGAATGTACTTAATGTGGTAATTTCAGTGTAAAGGTTCATTGGTCTTCGTCTTATTCACACATTCTGCCATCAAATCCTGGGTCAGGTGTGATAGATGCTTCTCCGCTGGCCAGTTTTGGACTTTTACTGATCTTTCCTATTGCTTGGTGGCCACTAAGGAAAATTAATCCCTTGATAAAGTTTGAAAGAGTCACAAGCTGAAACACATTCCGAAGAAGCTAATTTGTCCTCCTGCTATTCAAGTGCACATCAGCATTTCACTTCCTGTAGCTACCCTGGTGATGTGCAACTCTGACCAAAAGGTTCAACTTCCCTGAGTTTGTTTCACTACCCTGTAATTCTTAAACGAACTTATGAGTTAAATGTTTATAATCTTCTGTCTTACTACATATACAAGAGACATACCTTGGACTTAGGCATTTTCATCAAGGATCGAAAGTCTTTTTCTCCATTTGATTTAAATCCAGCGAATTTCTACTCAGTCCAGCAGCAGAGCTGAAAAAAAGGCTGGTATTTGTACTGCCAGCGAGCATGGTTTGATTCATCCAGGTAACAGGGGTCAAATTAAGCAGAACCTGTTTATTCACAAGTTATTTCATACTACGGTGACCCGATGTGTTGCACAGCTGATGGTACCTGCACTGAGGTATGCAAAGCCTCCGCCGCTGCTTTGAGGAGCTCAGAGTTAAAGTCTTGCAGAAGCAACATTCAGGTCCTCTCTGGCTCTTGTAAAAGGTGACTATTCACAGGCAGCAGGCAGCTGTTTGACAGTAAGTAGTTTCACATTTCTTGAGCTCTGCTTACAAAAGCTGGCAAAGTATCCAGAGCACTCTAGAAAGTTTGGCTTTTTTCATAACGTTTGTGCTGCGAGTGCTCTCTCTGGACACTGGGTGATATGTATTGACAATAGTCACTCCAGTGAACAAGGATTGTTTTTGTTGTTCCTGGTAATTTATGGTTTATTGCTGCTCTCCTTGCAGAGATTATACTCACCATAATATTCAGAAAATCCATTTTCTTTTTTTTAGAAACAAATTCTTTTTAAAACTGTGTGGTTTTCCTCTTAGTCCACCGTACCTCCCACGGGCGAGTATCAGCCTTTCAAAGCAGAGTAAAGGAGAACTAAGGGACTGTCTTTCTTTAATGACCTTCAGCTGACTAACGTTTGATTTAAATTTTATGGGTATAACATGTTGTTAATCGCACAGCTATTTGCATTTATGGCCTCCAGCCATCCTTCCCTGGGCTGTGATCTCTTTTAATCTTGCATTAAGCCAAGTTTGGCTGGCCAGTATTTGGATGTTAGATTTTCCAGCCTTTCGATATATGGATGCCATGGGAAACAGTGTTTGTAGCTCTTGGGTGACACACTCACCTCAGATCCACTAGAAAACCCCAAAATGAGCTAATTCTTACTGTACTAGCTGAGGTGCTATCTCTTGGATGAGATAAGGGAAGTATAGGATGTATAGGGTGAGGCACTGAGGAGATAAGCTTTTACATGCACTGCTGTGACCGCTCTTGGGAAACAGGGAGACTGGGAATGGGGGGAAAAGGAAACAACCAATTTCCTTATTGGTCTCCTTTGGCATCCGTGAATACAGAAAAACTGAGAAGAGTGAGGTCGAAAGACGGTCTTCTCCACCTCGAGAAAGTTAAGATGCTTTCTTGATGAAAGGCAATGAACAGCAAAGAAGAAAAGAAGTGTCCACTGTTCAGGCTGTAGTGCGGGGCAGAAGGCAGCAGAAGTTTGGAAGGGACGTGGTGTTGCTCTGCAGAGAAGTTGGCAGAGGAGAAAAGCAGTTTCCTTGTTTTCTCTGTTGGTTTAAAAAAAGCTTAGTGACCTCCTTGTAACAAATGTCCTTATACAGAAGAATGACCTTCAGGTCACTGAAAGCTGCACAGGCAGAGTGTTCCCACTCATGCGAGGGAACGCTGGGCTGCAGCACTAATTACCTTCTCCACGCTGCCTGCGCCATCAGTTTTATCGACATTGCCGCATTCAAAAATATTTAATGTTTCAGAGATTTTTTTGCCTAACTGATTTTTTTCTGAAAAGATCAAAATAGAGGATATGGAGAAAGTATTATTTTATTCCTGGAAATGCTAAACTGCCTACTGCATTCTGTACAAGGCAGGTATTTATTTTTTAGCCCAAGGCCATAGCTGTGTGTAGGACAGCAGTGAGGATCTTGAATTCCTTCGTGCCTAAAATAGTGAACTCCAGAAGTCAGACAATGCTCTAAACAAGGTATTTGGGTGGCTGGGCCTACTGTAAGAAAACCAAAGTATTTAGTGTGTGTGTAACATGTAGGAAGACATATAGGTTTTTTTTTTTATTTATATGTTTTTTCAACCATACATACTGCAAAGAAATTGTTAATAATTGATGAATGTTTTTTATTGTTTCTCATGAAAAAGTCATGTTCAGTTTGTTGTGTGATGGGGCAGACACGGCGGTGTTAGAACGGCAGTTGTGTCAGATGCTGCCGGGTTTACACTGTTCAAAGTTTAATGAGCACATTCTAAGACAAAGAAAAACATTATGAGCTTATCAAAAATTGTCTCTTCTTATTCAGCCTGTGGCACTGTATGCAATTTATTTAAGTGACATCAAAAAACAATTGCACTTATTCAGTCTCTTCCAACATCTACTGCAAAAGATGCATTGCCAATAGATTTGATGGGAGACAAAGGTTTATAATAGTGCTCGGAAAGGTATGTTGTCCAATACGTAAAACCTGCCTACTTGGATTTTAAAAAGCTTAATGTGAGTTTAAATCTGTTCCCACTGGGGTCAATGGAAGTTTAATCACTGACTGATTTCACTGGAAACAGAGGCCAAAAGTAAGCACCTTTTAAAATCCCACACAACAATTTCTGGCACACAAATGTGGCAGATACCAAGACAGTTCATTTTTCTCCCAAACGCAGAACATGGTCCAGGTTTTTTTCATTTCATTTTGGATGACTTTCCACTGGGGGCAATGGGAGTTTGACAGAATCGGCTCAGCAGTCATTGTAGAAATGTAAGACCTCAACTGATATGTTTAAGATGCAGGAGTGAATCTGTGAGTTACATTTCTTGCAGTGTGTACCACGAAATGTTGCCTCTATGCACATGCGAAACCATTAACATGTGTTAATGGGTTTCAAGAAAAGGATGAAAAATCTTCAGTGAGATCTAAAGGTCAGAATTTACTCTCATTCCCCAAACAACACAGAATGTTGAACAACGTAAATATAGCTTTCAAGGTCCCTATTTCACTTACAGTATATTTAAAGAATGCAAAAATGGGGAGTTGCGATGGAAGCAGCAGGTAATTCCTTGACATGGATGCTGTGGCAAAGGCAAGTTTGGAGACATTTCCAGAAGCCATATGTCTGCTGAAACAGCTGCTTTATACTGGGCTGAACTGCTCCACAGACCCATGTATTAAAGAGCTAATTCTGAATTTTTTGGTCTTTAGCTCTGAATACCGTAAGGGGAGACATCAGTTGGCAGCAGATGTGGAAAGCTATTCATGTTGGCAACCTGAACAGCTTGGCTGGGGAAGTTCACGCAGTACTTAAATAAATAAATAATTAATAAGGAGTCAGAACTGCATTAAGTAAACAAAGATTTTCCTGTACCAGACTTGCAGTGTTTTCTTCTGAGGTTCACGGTATTTTATATTACTTAAAATATTAGGTGGAATTTGACTGTTTTCAGGTTTTCTGCACTCCTCTTTTTGTTTGTGAACTGTGAATCTAATTATTTATTTGCCAAAAAAAAACCCCAGAAAACACCCAAACTTCAAAACAACCCTGAAAACATTAGCAGTGTTTCAGCTCCATTATAAAAAAACATTCTAGGCTCAAGAATGTAGTCTTCTCTAAAGACTTCTTGATTTCTAGCATTCTTGTTCAGATCTGCAGAATTTCAGGCATTAAATAATTTTCACTAAAGTTACATTCAGTGACAGTTTTTGGAAAATAGGAATTCAATTACACTGAAGATGATGAAATTGATGTATGTTATCTTGTAATCCCAGCAGGTAAGTGAGCTCTATCACACAATATCCTTGTGACAAAACTCCCCCCTCCCCCATATCGGCTTTCCCCCCCGTGATTATATGTGCTGATAGTGATGTGTCCACAGAGTTTCCCAGTAAAAAATAACATTTAATAAGACATAACTGGAATGTCTCCACTTTTTCCTTTTTTAACCTTTTTAAACTTTTAAAATTATGTAAAGAACCACATTAAAATCTTCTATCAAGTGAGCTCCAATGCATTTCCTCCTGTCAAGGCCATGTGCTGTGATCTCGTACTGGGTGATGTGAGAAGGAGTTTTGCACCGGGATCCGGCTCACAGCCCCCAGCAGCTGAGTGCTTCTAATGATAGTGAAGAAAACTTCCCCATTGCAGAGCTCCACTAGTTATGAAATATGGGTCAGCTGCTTTGGCTATGACTATTGCACGTCAGTTGATATTTATCAAAGGCAAAAATATCTTGCTGCAAGAGAGTAGCATTTGTTCCACTAGTTTCAGAGACCAATTGTGCGTGCTTTGGATTTAGAACTACAAAATTGCTTTTGACTGTTTGAGGCTCAGCATCTCTTTCAGTGCAGGCTGTGGGTTTCAGAGAAGCACCGGGAAAGGGGGTGGGGAATTAAGTTGTTCAATGATTGTATATAGGTCCTTTTATATCTAGAATAACCATTTATATTGCATATACAATTTCACTGGCTGATAACTGTAACCTGAAGATTAGTGCCCATCTGAACAGGGGATGTGAGCTTCTACCTGTTTTTCATCATCACAGAATCATCGTAGAATGGTTTGGGTTGGAAGGGACCTTAAAGATCATCAAGTTCCACCCCCCCTGCCATGGGCAGGGACACCTCCCACCAGCCCAGGTTGCTCAAAGCCCCATCCAGCCTGGCCTTGAACACCTCCAGGGATGGGGCATCCAGAGCTTCCCTGGGCAACCTGTTCCAATGTCTCACCACTCTCAGAGTAAAGATTTTTTTCCTAATATCTAATCTAAATCTGTCCTCTTTCAGTTTAAAACCACTACCCCTTGTCCTATCACTATGCTCCCTGACAGAGTCCCTCCCCATCTTTCCTCTAGGCACCCTTTAAGTACTGGGAGGCTGCTATAAGGTCTCCCTGGAGCCTTCTCTTCTCCAGGCTGAACAATGTGTTCTGAAATCATGTCATGATGGACAAGACCCTATACACCAACCCTGAACCATCTTGTGATGTTTTTGGACATGGCAAGTTTGTTATCTTGGAGCCGGAGGTATGGGAATGGAAGTAAGCCATCCTGAATGCCTCCAGTGTAGGGGTGTGGGTGAAGCCTGGCCCAGCCCAAAGGCTGGAGAATGAGCAGGAATACCTTACAGTTGCTTTAACGGCCTTTGGATCAGGCACAGTGATAATGATCTTGATCTGATAACTTATTATGAGAATTCAACATGTACATCCATGTGTAGATAGACATTTTCAGACCTTTAGTTATTAATAACGACTAGATAACTTTAAATAACTTTACAGGGATGTAAACATTCTGTATTATCAAAGACATAGGAAACTGCCCAGCAGCCACAAACTTCCAGAAGTTAAGCTGGGGAACAGAACTAGGCAGACTGCACCTTCTTGTACCTTCACTGCTCCGTGCAAGCAGCGTGAATCTCATTTCTCCCATGACTTGGTTGGACTAAGCTTTTTGGCTCCAAATATCCCTTTTTTTTAGTGACAAAGCTTAGAGGGAGGACAGGGAAGAAGAGCTCTGTGAGGAATATTTGTATGTATTATTCTAAAAGTCATAGCCTTTTTGCATCCTGACCCTTTTTGTAATAAGCAAAGTTCGTTGTTCAAAGTCAGCATTTCCTTTCCCTAAAAATAACTGAGACATTGTAACATTTCTTTTAAAAATTCTACCTCCTGAGACAAAATATTGCACTGGGCTGGTGATAATTGACTTTTTAATGTTAACTACTGTAGCTTGAAACAGCATATGGGCTTTGCATCATTGTTTTTGCTGCTTGATACTACTAGTGCCTTTATATTTGGAAAGCAAAATTTTGTTCCATTGAGGACGATGTGGGCAAATTGCCTGTGCCTGAGACACGCTTAGCCTGCAAATAAATGTACATAAGTGGAAGAAAAAATGAATTCCTACGAGCCTGTTCACCGTAGTGTGTAGTTGCATCTTCGGCGGGTCAAGCAGAAATGGGTTGTTTGGAGTCAGCAGAAATAGCTGTGGTTGTGGTGGGGTAGTTGCAGGGAGAGGGCGGCTGCAGGCCACGTCTGAGGGTTAGATCATACCCGCCGGAGCAATTCCTTCAGCCTCCTTTAAAAAAAAAGTCTGAAAAAATAGGTTATTTTATACTAATCTCTATGCGTATATTGGAATTTCTCCAATTACCGTGAATGATGTTTTTATATAGTCTTCATTCTGTGGCAAATAATCCTCAAGAAATGCTGCAAATCCAACAGAGCGCTTGTTTGCTGCGCGTGATGCTATGGAACACAGAAATCATGGCTGCTTGTTTACCACGTTGGTTTCTCTGGCGCATTGGTTTGGCGACTGTATCACCTATATATGATAATGTGCTCAGGAAGAAACCTTTCAGGTCAAACGAATGACTTTGATAAGCTATCAATATTTGACTAAGCGGCTGCGTTGGAAGCACACCCACTTAGTGGGAATTAAAGGAGTAGGATTTAGGACAGGCGATATAATCCAACTTGACAAACTAGTTAAATATTGACAAGAAGCGGAAGAGCAGCAGCGTTCGGGCTGAAGAGCAAAGCACGCTCTCCCTTTTCTGATTGAGCACATCCAGGATTTTCATACCCAGAATGAATGGCTGCGGGAACCCGAATGATCCAGCCCAGTATAATGACCTGCGTGGCTTATCATTTCTGCAGTTGATAAAGGTAGGTCTGCTCGCCCAGAAAGGCGGCTCCCGTAGGAACAGCACCCTGGGAGGAAGGCGGGTGGATAACTCACAGTCGCTTTAACTTCGAGGGGGTGTTTTTATCGTGGGTCGCACGGTTGCATGCAGGCTTACGCTGTTCAAAATTTAATGAATGAAAAATAGGCAGCGAAACATAATGTTATACATTTTCTGCCTTGTAAATCAGAATGATTATGCACATGTGTGTGTTCATTTTAAAATGTTTATTTAGTTGGTAGAATTATTATAAGACTGTGTTTAAAACCGGCTATTAGCTAATGGAGAGACCTCATTGTCAGGGGTATTAGGAGATTATGACTTCATTTACCATAATGCACAGAGATAGTCCAAGCGTTCTGCTTTTTGTTTATATGTTTGTTTAAATTTATTTACATACTTTAACCCATTCCCTAGCATTTTATCTTTCAACAAAATCCTTTTATAATCCAAAAGGTTGGGCAGAGATGCTGCTCCACATGATAACTGAAGAGCTATGTAAATAAAACCTGACATATTAACTGCCTTGGATTCCTGTAGTTTCATATTTGGAAATAAGAATATGTAGAGCAGATATGGGAAACAGCCGTGTTTGCTTTTCCAACAGGGTAATTAGTCAGCAGCTGGAACTTTTGAAACAAAATAACAGGAGCCAATCACCTTCTTTCTATTCCCACAGTAGCAGTGAAATTAGGACATAGAGGAAAATAAAAAGTATGTTGGCATTTTGGGTTGTTAGCACAAATGATTTGATAAACAAATAATATATAAACCAAATTGTAACAAGCACGCCAGAGAGCAAGCAATAAAATATTCACTGTTTATTTTAACATGTAGTCTCCTTGGGAGACATTTCATAAACATGTGATGATGTAGATGTCAGATATTGATTGTTATGTACCCCCATAACTAGAGCATTGTACTGCTGTACAATTCCGGTGTGCCATATGGCCTGAACATACCATGCAATTCATTAGTGAACATATTACAGCTTTATGTAGCCTCAGAGAAACGTGGCAACATGTGATGTAATGCTCACGGACAGTAGTTTGTTGGCTCATTTACCAGTGCTTTAAATAGAACGACGCTGGGCACATTAAATTTGATGTTTGCTGCTTCTAAAGCTGGGAAATTCCCTGCGCTCTTTTTTGTTAGCAGTCCCTCAGTATGAATTGTTACAGGAAAATAAGATGGTTATGGAAAGAGCAAAGTCTAACATAATATATGCAAACTAATGTACAGTCAACGTCGCCTGGTTCTGCAAACACTGGGCGCAACTCTGAATTCCTGTTTTGTTCTTAGGCAGAAATTGCAAGCACGTTGCTTGATAAAAAACTTGGAGCCTGTCCCATGGTGCTATAGCCAAGGTACCAAACTGAGAAGAAAGCCATATGGGACACTATTTGATTAAGGATTAGTGCGCTGTGACTTCATCTCATTAGGAAAATTTAATCAATTTTGCTGCCTTATGATAACCTTTGGTATCTCAAATAGTTTTGGGTCGCTGATGTGTATAGATCACTTATATCAAAATCAGCTTTGTTCTTCTGTTTGCATAAGTTTTCTAAGTGTACATTGGCATATTGAATCCATGTTTCGCAGTGTAATGCAGCCAGCATTTGGTAAAAAATGAAAAGCATTTGTTGATTACTCTTCAGACACATCCAGAACCCTTCCACATGTAGAGCTGCCTGGGTGTGACTCACTGTTGCGTTACGGGAGTTTTCTGCTGTTGCAGCTTTATTGAGATCAGGGGAGTTACTGCGGCTTAACCCAGAATTGCACAGTGGTGACATCAGCCTCGTTAATCCAGGAGGGAATTCTGCACATGGAAAGGCTTCCAAACTGAATATAGTTTTTCAGAAAGGAAAAATGGGGCTAGGAATCCGATCCGATACCAGGAACTGACATTATTATATATAGCAAATAATGGAATGGCATCTTTTCTACAAAAAAATTTAGTGATACAATTCAAACAACCTACTTCGAAGAATGATTAAGAACATAAAAGAATACTAAACCCAAAAGATGCAACAATATATATGGGCATGGGGAAAGGCAGGCATGTGATCTAAGGAAAATACTCCCAGATACTATCCAAATCTTCATATAACTTTTGCAGTCAAAGTGTTCGTTGCAATCACCTGGGTTGGATTTGGCCCTCTTGGGGCAAGTGTCTGACCGGGTTCTATCTGCTCTACGCTGCTGTGGTGACCTCATGTTTCTGCTTTCCTGGTGCTGATGCAGAAGGGAATGCAACTATGGATTTCCCACCGGGGATTCTTAATATAGAGAGATTGCTTTCACGCGCCCTCAAGCTTTCAAAAGGACAGCGACTTTCTTTAAACAAAAACTTCACGTAGAAGAGCAAAGGAAAGAAGTACCCCTCAAATTTTTGGGTATGGCTGAGAATAGGAAAGAAAATCTGTAGGCAGAGTTTGAAGCAGAAATGCATGTTCTCAGGCATGTTCTTTGCCAGAGCGCAAGCTAAATGCAGAAAGGTAAATTACTGGGAGAAGTGTGGACATAGAGGATTGTCCGCTGGGAGTGATGCACAGAGCTCCCACATATGTTCCCATGCATCAAAGCTGTACAAATACTTTGGCAATCTGATTAAAAAGCCCAGAGATTATCAGCCCATTCTCCAGGGAAGAGTCATGAATGCCTAGCAGGATGGTCAGTACAATGAGCAGTTACATTTTCTTTCGGCTTTTGTTGAAGGAAGAATCATTTCTTTTGCAAACAGAGCCCAGCCGTATCGTGAGTGTAAGATATTCTCTCTTCATTTGTTTGGCAGTTCTTGAAAAATGTTGCAATAAGCATTAACCCGGAGGAAGGACATGTGCAAGTGGACAAAATGCAGTTGAAGATGAAGCTGGGGCAAGACACCAGATTCGAGGCTTTCTCATTTTTCGTTGCTGCAAGTGGACAGTGTGCTCAGTTTTACCTCTCATATGAAAAAAAGGGCTCAAGTAGCCGAGAGCTACTTACCGTGAGACACGGTCCTTGCTTCATGCCTAGCTCCAAAAGAAGCACAGCGCTTAGTGATGTGCAGACAACTTGCGATAGCACCTCTTCTCCTTGGTAACACTCTTCCCAAAGAGAGCCTGATCAGTGTAGGTGAATGGTTCAGATTTGCAGGACTGGCATACCAATCCCTGGGTCTAAAACCCAGCGAATAGAGAGACAAAGAAATCAAGGCAGTTGCTCTGAGTTGGCTAGAAATGAAGGAAATATCAGGAGATTTCTGAAAGAGTAGGAATCTTACAATAACCTAGGGACCTCATGCCACGCATACTTGAATGTTAGCATGATTTGGCTTTGAATCTGAGTGCTGACTCCGTTCTCATGCTGAATCCAGAGTCCAAATATATTTTCTCTGTCCCATTTATTTTCCCAGGCCTTGTTAATTAATAAGATCTGTGTGCATTCCAGTCCAAGCTCCAGATTTTGACATCCTATGGACTTCAGCTATTTAAAGCACAATTCCCATGAATAAGTCATAGTAAACAAGAGTCAGCAGG
>NW_009647209.1:653571-662197 GCF_000708025.1 Charadrius vociferus
AAGTTATCATTTGTTGCTCAAAAGTAGTGAGTGCTAAATTAAATAAATACCACGTCTTTTTAATGTTCTGTCACACAGACTAAAATCAGACAGAGCTTTTATTGAATCTGGCCCAGAGGTTACAAAATAAAATAAATATAATGAAGTTGATTTGATTCTCCTGCTTGTTTCACTGTAATCAGTGAAAATGTTTGCTTATGGAGGCATATGAAAAATTTTGAACAAATACAGAAATACTTTTAATCTGCATCTCAGAAACTTGTAAGAAAGTATTGTAGTTTGAGGGAAACATAACTTTGGATGACCAGACTTAACGTACTATTTTTTAGTCAGTTGTCGCTTACTATCATACTCCTGCGTATGCAGTGAAAACCCTGGAGCTATTCTTTGTGATTGAGCTAAACCAAATGTTTGGCAGGAGAATGGGGATTTTAAAAATTAGAAGATGCTCCTTTTGGTGTCTGGTTTTGTTTAACTATGGAAACAGAAGCTTGAGAGGAACACAATTTTACTTTGTGATTAAATGGGTGGAAATAAAATGGCATGTAAAGTCTCCCATATGAAGCAAGGTAGTTTGAGTCTTCATGCTAGTTTGGAAAAGAACACATCATCTGTTTTCTTAATGTTTTTCATTGTATTTTTTATCAATTTAAACAAAGCCAAGGAGAACAGCAAAGATGTTTTAAGAACTGATTTCTAAGCCAAGTTCACGAATTGGCTTTAAAAGTGATTAATAACCGCTCAACATAAGCAGGCAATATAATGTAATCACATTTGGGTAAGACACAAGGGGTTTCATCAGGCTCTCCCTGCAAATGCTGCAGAAAAGAGTTTTCTTTAGTTACATTTTGTATTTCTGGTAAAGATCCCTTTAGCATTGAAAGGAATTTTGCCCTGGAAAGAAACATGGATTTGTCCACTAATGCAGTATGTTATCCTCATGTGGAACCAGCCACCTTCCCGTGAATAAACAGGGACGTCTCTGGTTCTGTGGCAGTAATATAACTCTGACCCAGTTGCTGCCCTTTCTTGGTATTCCAGGACTGTGTAGTTCTCCCTAATCATAGTATCTCCGCGTAGGGTATAGTTTCAACACAGGCTGAGTTTTGAGGAAAGAATCTTTGCAACTTGTATTTTCTTTGGATTGTGGTCTGATCCTTGGCCCTGCCTCAGACAGAAATAGAATTGCACGGCAACTCCGCCCTGAGATTGGGGCTTTAAAATCCAATTTGGGGATTTTAGTTCTGAAATGTGACTTGAATCCTTCTCAAACTTGTCTGTCTACTGTGTTCATTTCTCCTATGTAATCCGCTCTTCAGGCTCCAAAATATGACATAAACCGATATTTTTAAAGATGTATTATATGGAATATGTTGAATATCTTCAAAGCCTAATAGGAAAATAAACTCTGGAAATAGCTATGTGTTTTTAGGAGCAAGAACAGAAATGCAGCGTGTCAGCAGTGCATAGTAAAAGAAATTTACTTCTAAAAATAAAAAAGGATGAAAGATTCTATTTATTTGTAAATAAATCTTAACTTGTAATAAGGACTTTTTATGTTCTATATGAGAGTAAAGAATGGTTTTGTGAATTATTGCGTGTTTTATGGAAAACAATCAAGTAGCATCTTACAGGTAAAACTGTTGTCACAAATAGCGGGCGAAGCCTGTCTGACCCTTCAGTGTATCACCTGAGATAGCGACGGTCCCTCCATTACCGCAGTTTGCTGTGATTCCATATGGTCTATCTGCAGACTGCCAGACATATGGGAAAAGAAAAGCTTGGATTGCACATACAATGACAGACCAGCTAAAGCCTTCAGATATTCTGCAGGAAGGTCCAGTTGGCTCAAAGGGTTTGTTTTTCTCTGTATCACATTTGAGCGTGCTGATTGTCAGGTGAGACACTGCAGACATTACGCACCCTACTGCGAGTATTACTGCACATCTCCCCTTTTTAATTCGTAGATATTCAAAAGCAGAGAAGCTACTTAGAGTACACAGTCACGGAAATCAATCTAGTTCCCCCATAATTTTAATCAAACAAACATCTGTTTGGCAAAATATTTACTAGTCACGGCCACTATCTAATAAGGCACATACAGAAAACACCGACTGAAGGAATTAAAGAAAAAACAGGACTGAAAAAGATGCTCAGTGAATGCAACTTCTAAAAGGTGGATGTTCCCTGTGACTGCTACTGATGGCTGGGGACATGATTTTAGACATGTTTTGATAGCTAGCAAACATTAATTTAAGGGCTTTGCTGGACTGTTGGTAGCCTGGACTGTATGACACATGGTCCACACTGTATGACTGTGGACCACAAGGACAGGGGTGCTCCATGCCCTATGTATGCTCAGCTTGACGTACATTTAAGTATGTTACGTCTTTGTTCTCAAAATTGAAATTTTGCTTCAAATACTACGTGTACACATGTAACTATATACATATAAACATATGTATATGTATATATAACATATAACTATATACGTATGAGCATATACACATACAATATGTACACATAACTGATATTATTGATGTACTCACTCCGTTTACTGGTAGCAGTGGTTTTCACTTGTATTCATTGTAAACTGCTGTAGTGTGAGATACAAGTCTGTTCTGCACAAGCTGAGGAAACAGGTCAGATAGAGAGACTCGATCTGGACAAAGAAATCCCCCAGTTTGAAATATTTTTGAACTAGGAATAAGAGTTCTTGATGGCATGTTTTGGTACTCAAAAGCAGACAAGTGTAATGCAGAGAAGGAAATCTCTTCTGTATTATTTTCCGCTCCATTCTTGACATACAGCTAAATCCTGGATTTGTCTCTGGTTTATAAAATGTGTTTTCAAGAACTTTATTATTTTTATGGGTTTTTTTTCCCTTGCAGTCTAAATTGCAGAGTGTTGTCACTGCTAACGGCTGTACATAGGCACTGTTGAGTTCTGGGGTGCAGCTGCCGGCACTGCGCTGCGCTTTCCGCTCGTGCTGGAGAGGCTCTGTGCAGGCTCCTCGCTCTCTTTCATGCTTGGAGTCTGTTAGCTGTTTATCTCTCATGCTCTTCTGTAATCTTTCCGCTCTTATTCCAGGTCTTGGCTGTGTTTCCTGTGGGATTGTTTTTCAAACTTGACATCCTGAAATCACATTTCTGACATCAGCCAAACCTCTTCACCCCTCATCACTATCCTCACTATCAGTCACCTACACAGACAGCTGCGGTCCCAGCATCAGTCCACCTCTTCCTTAACTCCTATCAGTTTACATCAATCCTCTACATCACACAGAGTTCAGCTGTGGCTTGACATAAAGACATTTATTTAGAAACCTCCAAAATATTTATGAACAACTTTTCTTTGAAACATTTTGTCGTAGTAATCAGAACTTCTTTATCTTTCCAGGAAGGCATCAGGAAACCTAGCAGATCTGCTACCGTCTGGATATTGTGTCATTTGAGAGATGAGTTAATGCAATGGCATTTTAAATGTAATGACCTAAATACTCTTTCAGCTGACTGTAAAGTAAATGGACAAATGAAGCACATTGTTGTTTATGCTTCATTGTGTAATGTTTTAATACTCTGTCACGTTTGGTGACAAGGACTTCAGCTTAACCCATACTTTTAATAACTTCATTGAAAATCTTAATTAGAATTTTGTAATCCTGAGGAAAATCTATCAGGTAGCTGTTTTTTTTTCCCTAAGTTCTCTGAACTCACCAGCCTGTGACAAAAGTGAAGATAAGAAGTACGTTGCTGCTCCGTGCAGTGCTCCCCAGTGGTTCTGCTGGGCCAGGATAAATCCAAGGCTGAGCTAGAGCCCTACCTTCCAGCTGGCTCTCAGCACTGTGTCACCTCTCTGTCACCAGCCCAGGGATCCCACACTGATGCTCTGGTGGTTCCTACGTGTGAGAAGCTGGGGTCAAAACCTGACCCTCAAGAAAGGCTCAGTAAAAGCTCACGTCTTAGGAAGGGAAATACCTTGTTTGGCTCCTGTTGCTGTCTGAGCTGAGACTGCAACAAGAAGGACCAGCTCACTCTGAGCTTCCCCAGGGGAGGGGGAAACTCTCTTTGGTGAACTCTGCTCCATTCTCCAAGAGGCCATTTAAGAGTGGGGCCCATAAAAGTCTGGGGCATTGCAATGTCTGACCTCCATGGCTATGGAGCCCAGAGCCCAGCACGAGGTGTGGGGTGCCGTATTTCTGGTGCATTTGAAACCTTCACAGAATAAGGAGGGTTGGTGCCTCACATGGGGCTGCACAGTAGCCAATGTGCTGAGGACGGAGGTGCCTCTCTCTGCTCACTGCATGTTGGGTGCTGGGTGAGAGGCTGCAGGCAAGCACCATCCCAACACTCATAATCCAGAGTCCAGAGCTGTCTCTGGACAGCTATTTCCCCTACAATAACAATCAAACATACATCTGTTTGGCAAAATATTTACTAATCACTGCCAGTACATAATAGATAGGTACATTCTAGTTCTGCTTTAGTGTTTTTGTTTTTTTTTTTTTTAATTCAGTGCGTATCTAAAGCAAAGACTCTGGCTCATTCTTCATAGCAGAGCATCCTCTCACTAGGGTCCTGCCAAGAGGACCATGTTGCATAGCAAACTTTCTGTCTATTGTCTGACTGCAAGTCCCACAGAGATTGATAATCTGTGGTTTTGCCTGTAAATTTTAAGCCCAGCAAATGCTTCGTGGATTGTAGTGAGGGAACAATTAGTGTAAGAACTGTGGAGTTGGGCTCCTGTAATAAAAATCTGTGAAGTACAGAACTTCAAGGATGGACACGTAAAGGATATATATAGCTATAGCTAATGCACAGCATTTATGGGAACATGCCTCAATAAATCTTCCTTTTGTAGGATATATAACTACAAGGAGAAGGGAGAGTGGGAAAATTGTAAGCAGAAAGTCTTTTATTTGCCAGAGCTCTGTGTTTTAGACATCTTGCATAGTTGGTTATATACTGTACAAAGACAGACCAGGAATAGAAAATCTGGCGAGCATCACTAGGGTTTTTCTGTTCTCGCCTGACATTAATCTGTGCTTTCTTTACACTCGGATTATCAGTTTTCAGTTACTTTTTGTGCTCCCAACTTGGAATTAAATGCGACGAATGATGTTTAAAAATCAGAATTCATTCTGGCAGACAGATGCACTGGTTACTTTTTCTGTGCTGGGCATGAAGCCGTGTGATCTGCTCTGAGGTATCTCCAATGAGCAGGGCTAAGGCCACAAATGGATCTGTGGAGTTGAAGATACTGCCTGTTTAACACCAGGAATTAATAATACAGGTCTCATATGTTATTAATAGTTTCCTTGCTTCCCTCTTAATTACACAAAACAGTCACACATCTTCTGATCCTCCACTCCGTGGAGTAATTTACAAGCATACACTCTTTTAGACTTTTTCGAACTCTGCTGCACAGTAAATAAATGGTGGCAGCTTTATAAAACCCTTGACACTGTTCCAGCATTTAAAACCTCTGTTTATCCAGGTTTCAGCGAGGACAGAAATGACTTTCATGACAGAACTCTAGTAATGCCCGGCTCCTTGAGATACCATTCATTAGCTCTGAAATTTATGTCTACTGTATATTGGCTTCAGGCAGAATAGGGAAAACACTTTTAATGAAGGAGAACTGGGTTTTTTTTCCTTGATCCATGTAAGTCAGTATCTGATGTTATCTTGGAGATAACTAACAAACATCGAGTTTAAAATAGAATGGCACCGAGCTGCTCCCCCGGGCAGGAAGCCCTCCAGAGCTTCCCAGTGTGCTGCTCGGCACCCAAGGGGGTTCCTCTTCGATGTGAATGTAAATACGTCCAGGGAATTATAAAGAAGAGGAAGTTTAAATGTAAACAAAATAGTAAAACCAGCACAAATAGCAAAGTGAGTTACCAGGAAATGACAGTATTTATAACGAGCATTAAAAGAGCAGAGAGATGGAGAGGGCACAGATGAGTGCAGTGTGTCATTGGACACGAGTTCCCATGGGGAGAAGGGTGAGGGTGGGATGGGAGCCCAGAGTCCGACCCTTCTTCCCTGCCCATCCCAGTGAGAAGCTCTGCATATGGAGCACTCCTGGAAGTCTGCATCCCTGCATGCTTTAGAGAGACTTTTTTTTTTTTTTCTTTTTGCCAAGAGAAGCCTTACATTTTAACAGCATGTGAAGTGAAACTCTAAGTGCTATCAAGCTCAGAAGGACACCAGACTAAAATGACAAAAACTCTTTCTGTTTTTGGTGTGCTGTTCCTCGGTTTGGAAGTCATAGAATCATAGAATGGTTTAGGTTGGAAAGGACCTTGAAGATCATTGAGTTCCACCCCCCCTGCCATGGGCAGGGACACCTCCCACCAGACCAGGTTGCCCAAGGCCACGTCCAGCCTGGCCTTGAACACCTCCAGGGAGTCATCCAGTCATCAGCCTCTTGCAGGTTAGGGAGCTGTTTTACCTTAGCTGAGGTAAAGGACCTCACTCTAAGGACCTGTGTGTGCTTCTTTTGCAAATGCAAAATAAGATGTAATATGGCCATCTCCTAAGTCTTGTGTAACAAAATTGTGGTGGCATGCGATGATGTGAGCATATCTTCAGAAATAAAAGAAATGCCACACAGAAAAACAATTAGTGCTTATTGTATTTTTCTTCATAGCTTGTATTACACCTCTCTAATACTTTGCAGTGCTTGAATATTTTTTTAGTCTGGAATAAGTTGCAGTTTTTCTGTATGAAGAACAAAAGTAAGGCAAGCAATAATTTGGAAGTTACCTAATGAGGAGGTGTCCTGTCTGACTCCTGGAGCCTGGGTCTCCCATCTGGGATTCTGCCCGTTACTTCAGCACAGCTTGTGGTTTCAGATAGATTACACTGGAGGGTTTGGATACCTGAGTACCTACTGTCATGTATTTAAATCGTCTCACCGGTACAATGTGTTGCTTTGGTTGAATGGCCATAGATCCTCAGTGCATCACTGACACCGACAGTGCTTCAGTCACACCGGGAAGGAATTAAATACCAAGTAGTATGTGACCATAATAATGAATAATGCATACCATGGGATTCAGATTGAATATAAAATTCTTCATTTCTTAAAATAGTTAGGTAATGATGAACAAACTCCTTTGTACCACAGACTTTTTTGGAGTTTGCCTTTATATGATTACTATATTAATTCATTATAACAACTTTTTTATTATAGCTAGGGATGTATCAATCCAACTTTAAAAGTCTGCACCTTTAAATACTACCAAAGGCCCTAACACAGGAGGGCCTATGGACAGTAGCTTCCCTGCCTCTGTTGAGCTTTTCTTTATTCAAGAAGGGGCTTAACTGTATATCTGAGGGCGCAGAGCAGGCAGGCTTTGCTCTGCTAAAGAAAGGCACATCTCGATTCCCCAGCCGTGTTTATTGGTTCACTGTTCTGTTCTAACCTAGATAATGAAAGGTTACAGAATTAGATTGGGTTTTGTAAATAATAATCTACTCTATGATGACTGGATTCTCTCTCTTCGTACTGTAGATTATGAGTACCAGTAGAGTATCTGCAGAGTATCAGTATCACTGTATACTCTACTGAGTACATGCTATAGAGACACTCACTAACTTCTCTCTTTACCTTTTTAAGCAATATTTCAAACATATGTAAATGGCTGTATTCTGTATTACAGACTTGGTAGATTATTTTCTAGAGCAAATAAATTAGACTACATTGCTCTGCAGTTGAATTGTCATAGTGGGGCCAGTCTTAAGCAAAAGCTACAAGGAGTATCTCCTGAAGCGTGTTGCAGTCTGCAAAAAGATGTCATCTCCAGAAGAACACCGTAGCTTTACTTTACATATTTTTTGTTTAATCTGAATGAGTGTGACCAAGTATGCAGTTACACTGAATGTCCATTTAATGCCTTTTAAAATGCTGCATACACGTTTTGTCCACCTCATTTCCATGTAGGATAGAGGAGGTACGTTACTTCGGCTGTTCTTTGTATCCCAAAAGGTGCTCTGGGAAAGCAGGTAGAAGACAAATCAGAAGTGTAACAGAGGTTTTACGAGCTTTTTTCCAATTGCTGTTTGGATTTTTACGTGAACAAAAGTTTTCTTGGCTTGGGGTTTTAGTTATTTCTGACAATCAAAACTCTGATGCTGTATTACCTTGCCCTTGCTTGGCTGCCTTCGTACGAATATTTGTGAGCTTGGCACACCTTTCATTTGAAATGAAGTGGAAAATCTCCAGCACTGAGTCTGGTTTTGGGTTTCATCACATAACTTTCAAGCTACCATAATCTACAGTGAATTTTCACTAAAATAAGCTACATATTTCCTCAGAGTTAGCAAAAAGAGTAATAAAATGTGGATTAGCTGCTGAAAACTCTTATGAAAACTTGTTTTCAGTATGCAAAAGGGAAAGAAGATGATTACTCTGTCTCCATGATGAAATGGAGAAAATAATTTTAAAATCAGCTCAGTCAGTCCTTTTCTCGGTGTCTCTAACATCCATGATACTCTGTGCACTTTGTGCTGGTGTCAGATACAGAAAGCTCATGAATGATGTACTTGTGTAGGCATAGCTGCAATGGCTTCAGCCCTCCATGTCTTCCTATGAAGGTTAAATAAATAAAACAAGCGGTCAG
>NW_009647209.1:662209-692792 GCF_000708025.1 Charadrius vociferus
CAGCAGTGTAAGGTTGAATTTATTACAAGAGAACTTCATGATAAAAAAACCCAAAACTTTTCTCTGAACAACAGAAAATGAAGATTTTCAGTTCCACAACTTCTTACAAAGTTTTTGCCTACCTTCAGGAAGCACTGGGCAAGGTTCTGTACATTAGCTCTTTCCATTTTTTTTAAAAGATGCTTGGATTATGTATTGCACCTCCCAGTTGGGGTGATGGTTGCCATATAGGATTAAAATAAAGTAACATCTCAAATTTTGACTATTTCCCCTTCACATATCAGGTCTCGATCTGCAAACAGCAGAAGTTGAACTTTTTTCCACAAGTTTTTGGGGTTCATTTTTATCCTAAAATCCCACAAAGCACTTCCTGGCAATGACAACACAGTTATGTCACACTTGTGTGAGATATCAGAAGAATATCACCAGACTTCTGCATAATCTATCAAAATTTCCTAGGTACCCTTTTACACTAATTTTCTCTATGCTAATTCATTCCAAAGCAAGAAATAATTGCAAATTTCCGTGTGTCCTGATATTATAGGTCACTACAATTTTCTCCTCCTCTCCAGTGTTTTTACGAGCCCTTCAGCTTTGTTTGTGAGCAAATTTGACCATGGTTGAACTTATATCAAAAGGAGCATTCAACAAAGCACTACTCGTTAGCCCTTAAATTCATTGTTCGTTAGCTGAGTGACATTCCCGCGCGGCAACCCAAGCAGACAGAGAGGCACAGAGGGAGCCTTGGCAGGAATGAAGGGACTCTGCCGGAGGACTGATGAAAGCACAATTGACGCTTTCTACAACAGCATGACGACCTCTTCTTTTAATTGCACTCTACTGAGCAGAGCTGCTTTGTGCGCTTGTGGGAAGTGCTCTCTGGCAGCTACTTTTTAAGCTTCCTCCACAACCAAACGATAGGTCACAGCCCAAGCTATTGGACATACACCTGGCCAACCTGATGAACACATTCACGATTCATACTATTGATTGTTACAGAGCTCTATATATAGGAATGAGGCTGAATAGCCTTAAAAATCTCCAAGTGGAGTGCCAGTCCACATAGCGACGTATGTCATTCTGGACATCGCCCTGCTTCTCTGTTCCCTGTGCTGACGCTCTGTTGAGTAGACAGATCAGTCCAAGATCTCAACCCCTCATCTTTAAAAGCCATCTATTGACTGGCTCCTGCTACCTTTGAGATCGCTTCTCCTTTTGTGACCTAACATCTTCCAAACAGCTGCATCCTAAAGAGCAGAGAAGCTACTTTTTTACTGTAGGAAGTTTGAGACTGTAGGAAATATATTTTTTTCCGGAAACTATGTAAAATAAAGATATCAACTCTTCCCAGAATTAAAGGTCAAATTTGTTTCTTCAGTTTTAGATTTACATCAGTAATTTCATCCTACATATAACCTACTGACTCAGCTGAGTACACGAATTAGCCTATTTCTCCTGCAGAATGAGAAGGGAAGGATGCAGTGGACGGTTTATTATTTCTCATTTTAGATGCCCTGAGTTTCTTGGTTAAGCTGGTGGAGGGGACCATGATTGCAGCTTAGGGAAGATGTATGAAACAGGCCAGAAAGAGCTGCAGTTGGGTGTTTATCCCATGATTTCTAATTCTTACCTGTCAGTGGGCATATGTGCACGTACGGTGTGTGAATACGGGATGCTTCACTAACGAGTCGCAGCAGTTCTTTCTTTTTTTTTTTCTTCTTTCACACTTGCTTCATTTGAAGCTATCCAGGCTGCATAACTGAAGGCAAAAATATTAAGCCTTGCAAACAAATAATAGATTCATTAATTTTTATTAATTGATAGTGTTGATAGTCAAAAAACTGAAACGTGGAAATACTTTCTCTCCTAGTGACATTGAACTGAGAATATGACTATGGTCCTGACTGACAGAAAATCTCATGTTTAGTTGGAAAATATTTAACGTGCTATCCTCAATGAGATCAGTCCCCTCAGATCCGCCCGTCTGGGAAGCAGCAGGCAGGAATCAGCAGGGCTGTCACCTCTAGAATAACAGCACTGCCTGTCACCAGGTGCTTAGTGTCGCATTGCAGCCGGCATTTCAACATGAACCTTGCTTCAGAAATGTCAGTCTTACAGTTCTTCTGCTTTGGGATAAGGGCTAGTCAAAGACTGGCAGGGTGGCTGTTCACAGATCTTTCTACTTGGTATATATATAGCTGTGTAAGATAGGAACACAAATGGATGGCCTCAAAAAGCAATGTTGGAGCCCATATATGAAGTATGTAATGGGTTCGGTGGTGTTCAAATGTTCATTTTTGGTTTGCTGTGTAAGAACTTCTCATAATTCAGATCCCATGAAGGCAGTGGATGCCTGTACATTTTGAAAGTAGAGTACATGTGTGGTTCAGGGTCCTGGTTGAGCGTGCATGATGTGCAAAGTTTTCTTTGCTGTCACTTTGATCATGTATTGCTGAGGTTTGGAAAGCTGATACTGAGGGAAGATGATGCATCGCAGAATGCTTGTTATGTCACGAGCAACCTAAAAGTTGGAGGACGTTATTAAAGGCTGCAATCATTTCCAGGTCGACTTTAATGCATATGCAAAATGATAGCCAAAGCCTTTAGCTTCTCCTTCTTGTGCTCAAAGCACTGAGCTGTGAAATAATGCTTAGAATTGATCACAACATTGATGTATAACACAGTCCACCTAATGTGATAAAACTCCTTTTGGTATAAGGCACAATTACATAGAATCCAAACACAAGCACACAATGTGTGTACTTTATAAATTGGATAATAAAATAAATGTTCATTGTTTCTTTAGGACTCTAGTGTTATTCACAAATGTCTATAGGTCTTAATGGAATAAATGCAGTATCCGAAGGTGGAGAATACTAAAGCTTATTTTGGCATAAATTGCTTGATTATTGGAACTTCCTATTAGAATTTCCTGTAAAGCTCATTTATGGAAATAATTAGAAACAAACTCTTCAGATCCACTTTGCCAGACTAATCTTCTTTACAAATTGCCACTCTAAAGTAATTTCTGGCACTCTGTTCTGAGAAACTTTATCACAAGGAAGAAATGCAATATTACGTTTGAAAATTAATACATGATAATCTTCTGATGAGTGTTGGACAGCACGTAATGAGCTTACGCTTTTGCAAGCAACTGAGTGAGAAAAATATTGCTGAAATGAAGGAGGAGAGCTGGGATGAGCCTGAATCCTTTTGAACTGAATTTCGTACCTTAGAGGATATGTAGTGCTCTTGTAGCTGGTTTGCAGTTGAACAAGGTAAATAGTGTTGTGACTCTTTGGAAAGGTATATTCCGTTTTTAGGGAACTGAGGTTGAATAGAAGTGATCAGTAGTTTTTTTAGACTCGAAACAATAGTAGAGTGCTGTATCCTCTCAGACTGAGATAAGCGTAGAGCTGTAAGTGCAATGTAAACTCTTCTCTTCTGGCTGAACACCTCTGCAAACATCGCTAATTGGAAATGCTGGACACTGGAAGATAGATAGACTTTAATTTTCTCGCTCCAGCCAGAAATACAAAGCCTTCACCAGTGTCCAGCTGCAGTGCCAGCTTCTTAAGGCACTTGCTGCTCGCCACTCTCTTACACCAGCTTTCCTGCTCAGGCTTTCTCTCCATTGGCCTCGCAGGACAGAGAATTGAAATACCTCATTTAAAAACAAGTTTCATCGAAATATTTCTCATATTTCTCTGTGGTATTTACTATCTTTGATGAAAATCACTTAAACCTAGAATGTTTACTCTCTTATGTGATTGGATTGAACATAGAATCATAGAATAGTTTGGGTTGGAAGGGACCTTTAAAGGTCATCTAGTCCAACCCCCTTGCAGTGAGCAGGGACATCTTCACCTAGATCAGGTTGATCATACGATGCATAGCTTTTTATGTTAGCTTGAGCTTTGTTGCTTTCAATGTATTGAGCATATAAAACAGGTTCTAACTTACTTTTATTTACATTTTTTGTTAGTTTAGCTTGAAGTGTAAATGTAGATGTAGGTATACAGCCCTCGTCATAGATGGGTTGCTCATCAGCAGTTTCTAATATCTTGCATTTTCTTAAATACATTCTCGTTACAGATAAATAATTACCACTTGCTGCACAGCAAGATGGAAGTGCTCTGATATGCTTACCGAATGGAAGATAAGAATTTCAAAGCATAACTGAGTGTACCACTCGAGGAGGAGAAAAGAGCGGCAAACAATATCACTGCTCTCTGCTTCAAGAGAATGCATATCTATGAATCCTTTCCTTGTTGAAGTGTAGGTCTGTGATAGATGTCAGCTGGTAACATCACTGTCATTTGCACTGCAACTTAAAACAGACATCACCAGGAGCTTTTAAATGTCATTTAATTTCTGCAAAGTCATATCATGAAGCCCCATGCCTTACAGGATAACACGTTGCCCTCTTCATTCATCTCTGGCACTCTTCCAGTGTAGCTATTGTAAATCTTTGGCAGTTCAAATCCAATCTTTTTTTTTTTCTTTTTTTTCTTCCCCAGACCATAGTTTACTTAAGAAAAGGTAAATAAAAGAATCTTGTGCCATATGCAAGAATTTTCTCAGGTAAAAGTGCCCAAAATTAATTGGGCGGAACAGAAGTGATCTCCTGCAAATGTGCCATGTGGTGAGACGTGCCAAGAGGATGACTCCAAAAACCTGAATCCCTCTATTCAGAGATGAGGTGGAAAACTGAGGTTATAAATATACTGTAAATACCAGGATGATTAAAGGTGATGTGCAGGAACATTTCCTAGACTGGCTCAACACTGCCTCAATGCAGACCCTTAATAAAAAGCCCACTTGCTACCGGAGCTGAAGTCAAACCTCTAGTTTCTGACAGCCTGGGTGTCAGCTGTAAACAACCAGTTTTCAAGAATTATTTACAGAGATTGAATAAACACTTCACAGAGCCACAAAGCAAATGGTATCCTGCAAGGTCCTCACATTACTTACCTGCACATTACCTACCTGCAGCTTTCTGGTTTAGCCCGGAGATAATCTGCCTTTCTGTCCTCACCAGACGTGGAACAAACGTAGGAGTCTGGGTCTCAGTTTAGCTTGGTAAAGCAGAGGGTGAGACTGTATTTTTCACTGTAATCTGGAAACTACTTCACTAAATGAATTTTATAGGGAGACTTATGATCAGCCAAATGAACCCTTTTTGTGGGAGGCGAGGATAGGGTACAACATCGTGACCTTGCTGAAGCCAATGTGAGCTTTAGACATTGATTTATGCAGGGATCAAGGTTTCATCCCAGACACTGCTCAGAACATTAACTCACAGTAATTCACAATAGCTGACTATGGAAGTAATTTCTGGAGATGGGGAAAAGGTGGATTTGCCACAGCCAGTACCTGAAAATTAGAATAAATATTTTCTGCAAAGACATGTTGATGCCGAACACATTTTTCTCATTTCTCTACTGTAGAACTACCCAAGACTTGGGTTGCATTATTTCTAATGATCTGTAGATGCCTCTTGTTCATGACTCTGATTTTCTGCTCAAAACTTACTGTCTTAATTTTTTTTAACTGTCAAGTGACCAGGAATTATTGCTTGGAAATGCACAAATAGTATCTGCTGCTTAGAAAGAAGTAGAGGAGAATTTTAACTCATAACCTCATTTCTTCTTTGCAGGTCAAGATGGGTCTGTTTTCCTATATGAAGGTGCTAAGGTGTAAAATTCTTGTCCTGAAAATATGTATATACATGATGGTTCCCCTTTAAATATTTCTTTAGCATTTGGCCAAATATGAAGCTTTTCCTCAAGGGTTTTTTATTTCAATAAAATGACAGTAATAGGATCTGAATACTGGAAACAATAGGTTCTTCTACCAGGCTTCCAAGGGTCGTATGGACATTTTTCTCAATTGTTATAGATGTAAATGATGGCTCTTGTGTTTCTCATAGGTTTGTTTGTTGAAGCCACTGGGTATTCTACAGGAAAGAGAGATTCACAATACAGTTCTAAAATCCTGCAGAAAATACAATTTTCCATTAAATTTCATGCTTTTTTCCAGAAGAGCTCATTCCTTTAATGGGGGTGGGCGGGGGGAATAAATAGGGAAAAAAAGTATTGAGACGTCTTTAGAAAATTAGACTTCAAAGCACCAAATATGCATTACTAAAACTTAAAAATGGCTTCATTAACTTCTCTAAATTATGCAGGCGTTAATAGGATTCTTATTATTAATTCATGTAATTGTTTATACTAGTTTTTTGATAGGGCTTTATATGTTTGTTTATTTATTTATTTCTGCTATTCCAACACTTCATTGATGGGACTCATTAAATGCAATGGCATTTGGCAATTTATCACACAGATTAAAAGCCCTTTACAGATCACCTCCACTCACCCTTTCTTTTGGAGAACATCTTTGGCATATATCCGGGACACAATGAATTGCACAATTTTCTTGTATGCAGCATTTCAAAACCTGTGTGCCTGAGCTGTATAAGGAAGGCACGCAGCTGAGTGCTTAACAGCCATTCCTGCCTTTGCTCTCAGTTATTCTTATTTTAAAATAACTCTTTCAGACTTCTCTGTTAATTCTAACCACAAAAAAAATGTGCTTAAAAATGCATAGAGTAGTATAACAGCTTTGTTAAAGTCAATAATTGGCTTTACCTGACTGTATTTTATCAACCACCCTCAAAAGGTGCTGTAGAAGAGCTTTTCAAATACTAAACCCCTCTATTATTCAACACTATTGTAACATTAGAAATATACAGAATAATGTATTCCCATTTGTGCATAATGAGGTTGTAAATTCCTTCGAGGGTTCTGGCAATATTATGAACCACCAGAGCAAACTCCAAATTTTTTTTAAAGTCACCAAAGTCAGGCCAATCAATTTATGCAGCTTTTGAAGCAGATTACCCCTTCAGAGCATAGTAGGGCAGCAATCAAAGTATTGCAAACAGCAGCCAGGCTGTATGGTAAGCGTGCAATGTAGGGGATGGAAGATACAAAAAGAATCATTCAAAGTCCTGTTGCTTCTGAAGTCTAAATCACTGACAAAAAAAAGAGTGTCATATGGATTTTCTTCCAAAGACTTGGCTGTTGTAGTTACATTTTTTATCAAAAGTCAGGTTTTAATTAAGGAGTCTCTTCATTTCAGACATATTCCTGTTCTCATAGTCAGCAGTCCTGAGCAGCAGGTTAAGATAAGATTATGTGGGGAAGACAGCAGTTGCTCTGCATAAAGATACATACACCTCAGGGTGTGTTTGTCCTTCTGTTACAAGCTGCATCTTAATGGTTTTTTCTGTTACTGGTGATTTGAGAAATGCTTAGGCCAGCAAACATTCATCACTAATTGCATAAAAGTAAAAATTACAAGGTGATTTGTAGGAGGGCAGTAAAAATTATGAGGTTCACTTAAGAGGGATGAAAGAACGGCAGAAGGTGGTGAATGTTTTGAATTTTTTTGAATCTCATTATTTTTCTGCATCTCTACTTTTTGCTCCTTCCCTTCCATCCAGCGGTACCAGGGTAGTAAAAAGGCTATCACACCTGCAAACTTAGTGGCAACCACATGATGATGACCTGAACTGCAGAGTCTGTGACTGTCCGAGGCTTTCGATTTTACTTTAGAGCTGTCACATGAACAGTTTTTTTTAAAACAGCTCCTCAAATTGCGCTTCCCTTATGAAAGCCCTGTTTCTATGAGTACATTTCCCGGCAACTCCCTGTCTTTGTGCTCTACCTCTGCCTGAAACGGGAGGGATTTTCCTACCTAATTCCTGTGATTTCTTTACTTGGATCTTCCATGGTGGAAAAGTTTGACATGTTTCTGTGTTTTGCTGCCCGCTTGCTATGCAAATACATGTCCTTTCTGCACTATCCCAGCCTGAGGAAGGAGGGAAGTTGCTAGCTGGGGTGAGGAAGGACCAACCCGTGACCTTGGTTGAAAGCTCCATGTAAGCCTCTAGCTATTGTTCAGCCCGAGCCGGATGGTCTGAATTGCTTGTGACTGATGTGCAGTAATCAATCACACTGGAAGCTTTCCCAGCTCCAAAAAGGATACAGAGCTAGAGTCCTAGAAGTTAATGGCTCAGAGTACTTTTGTCTACATAATTTTCAAAGTTCTGTCCACTCAGTTGTGTCTAGTTTGAATTTATACTGCACCATATCTTCTTCACGGGAAATCACGAGTATTGCCTAAAGATGTTTTTGCCAAAGGAAAAAAATAACTTTATAGACACTTTAAAACTACTCTGATGCGTACTTCAAAAACACAGACATCAACATTTTGTGAAACCATCACCTTGTACCACTTCATATCCATCTGCCTAAAAAAGGGAACATTCTTGTCCTCTGTGCAGAACACAAACTTTTCTGTTTAGAAAAACTGTTTGGTTTGTAGCTGTGAACATCCAGGCAGGTAGTTCCTCCTAATCTCCGGGGCGGGGGAGAAGGAAGATTTGGCGGTCATTAGCGTGCAGAATTATCTCAAACACAATAGATTTTCCTCATGACAAATCACACATAAACTCCATAGCAACCTCACATAATTATGCACAAGATTTCAATGTAGCAACAAAAACGAGCATGGCAGGAATTGTAAAGAGTAGCTATATAGTGTGAGACAGATGTGGGAGTAGATGGTGTAAAGAGGACTGAAACGCAACTGTTCTAAGATGTAAAAAATGAACGAAAGAGAGAAAGGTTGCTTGCTTTGTGTTGTGGAGAGTGGTGATTAAGTCAGTACATTATCTGGAAATTGGAGATGATGGGCTCAAATATCTCCTCATAATATAGAGGTTCCTGATAGCGCCACAGCAGTTTGAGGAATGCTAGCAGCAGTGTTACCCCTCTTTTATAGGATTATTACAGCTATAAAAATGATCTTTGAGAAGTAACTTGGCATGCAGCATGGTTTGATTGCTTGGGTTTTTTTTTTCAAATTTTGTTTCAGTCTGTTTGGACAGATTGATTAACAGGATCTTAAAAATATTATGGGGAGTTTTGTCATCATCCTTATTTATTTATCTATATCTATCTATACATTTATTTATTTATCTATCTGTTCTTTGGAATTCAAAGATTGCCATACCTTCCCCGTGAGCAGATTGCTAGTGAAAGAAGGGCCTTTTCGTAGTTTTTGTTTTCAAAACTGCATATGGATCTAGGGAGAGGATGGGAGACCAAGGGAAGTGTGGTTTTTTTATGCGTACCAGAGTGTTTTTTCTTTCTTAATATGCTCGTAGTACTTTGCATGACATTCTAGATTAAGAGTTGACCCCCTTGTGAATGCAATCATTCTGTATCATTAGCGAGCACATTGGCAGTGTAAATGCAACACAGATTATATATTCTGCTTATATATTCCTGTGCTGATGAACCCGATGATCCCATTGTTGGAGTGGGTCCCTCTCAGAAGTGGTGACATCTCAGAGGACCTAAGTACTTTCAGCTTCAATAGTATTTGAGGATTCCCAGCAGCAGATTCAATAATTAAGTTCATGCTTCAAGGGCAATAATCCTGTGTCAAGACATATCTATGATTAAATCATTCTGATGGTGATTTTCTTTTAATTATCATGGCCTGATCCTGAGCTCTACACCTAACCTGGCTCTTCTGAACTCAGTCAGGTACTTTGACATTGACTTCAGCTGATTTTGACTTATGCCATATGAAAAACGGTATAATCACTTTAATTAAAATTTTGGCTAAAAATAGCGTAGAAGAAGATATTCTAAACTGATCCATAAAATTTCATTCAGCCATTTCCATTCGACTAATGTTATGTGCTTTATTTAAATGCAAAGATTTATTTCAATCCCAAACAAATTTAAGCCATAGGAATGGATAACTTCTTACATTTAATATTTTATGCAACAATTCAACTTCATTCCAAGCTTGTCTTCCTCAAACAGCAGATCACAGGCATAGCAGAAGTGGGTTTAGTATGCAACCCCATTAACATATTCACATTGCTAATTTGCCTTATTGAAGACTCTCAGTTTTGCTCATAGATGAGAAAAGTTAAGGCAAGAACTGATCATGATTCCTAATCCCTGTTTCTCTGGTCCCTGAGCAATTAATAATTTTTCACTTGAAGAATTTTTAATCCTCTGTGAAACTCCGACGTGAGAATCAAACCAAGACATTTCCTTGCCCAGAGAGATGTCTCCAGTCTTCTGGAGACATCGTCTTTTCCTCTTCCCGTCTCCTGCATTTTTCCTTATTTAAAAACCAAAGGTCTTGTCTTCCAAGAGCTGGTCAATATTTTCACTTTCCTTATGGCTGGTGGCAGGCAGTGGGCTGTCGCTTTGGGCACTTCAGAAAAAAATGTCACAGCGTGGCAAACTCCAAAGCATCTTTTTCTATAAAAATGAGTAACAAGCTAAACAAATATTATCGGCAGGTAGTAATAAAAGAGTTGCTCGGACTACTGACAAATCGTGAATGCAGGTGCAAGCGACTTCCTTCTTTTTGTTTAAAATACACAAAAATTATCACCAACACTCTGTTGCTGTGTAGCCAGATGGTGGTCAATGCTCAGCTAAGACTAAGGACAAACTTGTGATTCCTTCTTCTCATGAATATCTAAACATTCACATGGCTGAATCGTGTAGTGCTAAAGTGGAACAGCCTTGGCTGTCTAAGGATGAGCTATGCCAACTATAAGCAAGGTTTATCCCAGGATTCTCTGGGGTTTGATTCTATTGACTCGCAGGAATGTGAATTAGTTGATTTGAATCCTCTTTTAGAGAGCATTCAAGATTACATTAGCTTCTATTTTTAATTTATGTCACTTCTATTAAATAGATTTACTAATATTAAGTATTAATGAGTTTTAGATATTTTTGTTGCATTCGATGTATCGCTTTTACTTACTATTCTGTTAAAATCCTTTCCAAACGAAGCAAAGGTGACTAACAGAAAATAATTGAAAGTTTGACGAAGATTTTGTAGAAACAAGGAAGCAAGTACTGCATCCTGTTGAACTCTATTAACATTTCATACCACAAGATGTTCCGTCTGCTAATATAAAACATAATAAGATGATTTGGCAGTAGATATATGCCGAACTTTTTATTCCACACTCAGTCCATTTTATTTGCATATAAAGTGGCACATTTACACTCAACAATAACTAGTCCTGAAGGAATGATATTTAAGAGGAGAATATAATTAATCCATTCAGGTCATAAACATTTTCTTCAGGGCAATGGGCAAGCATCTAAGACAACCTTCGTAATCATTCATGTACATTACTAAAATACTTTAGAATGAGCTGGCAAAGCTGAACATAGACAAAATGTTGTCATTTTAATCCAAGGAAATGTTTATGCTTGTCTTACGCAGCATTTTGAGAATTATCTTAACAAAAAAATCCTCTGTACTTTTTATGTTTGGCTTTGTGTTGATACTGCGTTCTGTTCCATAGTGTGCTTAAATGATGTATGTATTGTGTTTCTCGTCATTTTATGTCAACGCTCAAAAAGCGTACAGGAATTTTGCTCTTTTTTCAGATGTTATGGGCACCTCATATTGAAAGTAGTTATAAAGCTACTTAGTAGTTCTGACAACAGGCTTTCAGCAGGTCTGCCAAAAGAGAAGGCATTTTCTGAACACTTTTTCATCCTACTTTGGGGGTCTTGACACATCGTTCTATAAACTTCAGCTATTTCTATATTTTTTTGCTAGTTACGTAGATTGAAGAGGAGGAAGAGAGGAGGGAATTGGGCAGTGTGTAAGGGAACACTCTGGGCTGCAGCAGTATTCAACTCCCTTGTAGTACTGTGCAGGACGTTCCTGTCCTCTTCACCGAGTGTATTAACTTAAGGTGCAAGGAGGGTTCATATTGATTGCAAATTATGTACAGAGGGAATCAGTATGAAGACACAGATTTGTATGGGCATAAATGAGATCCAAATCTGTTTAATTTTTCCCATGCTCCACTTACCACGTTTGCTCCGGAGAACAGTGTTTTGTGCTAGGATCTGATTTAAACCTTCCAGACCATTTCCATAACTCCAGCCCCATAGTTTATAGTCATAAACTAATTCATATTCCAGCAGGAAGGGTCAGAATATCTGTAGTTCACCCAGTGCCCTCGCTCTCTGAACTGGAAGACAGCACTCTCTCCCTTTGCAGGCTGAGCACATCCTCTCTCTTCTCCTTTTAGTTTCTAGCAGACATGAGAACAAGGGCCCAAACCATGTGCTTTGGCGAGGAGGTCTCCCAAAGTTCAGTACAGTCTGCTGCCACTCACTATGCATGATCTTTGAGAATTTCACAGAAAAACCCTTCAGTTCAGTTCTGCTGTTGTTGAAGCTTCCAAAATGTGGGCTATTCACTCCCCAAGAGGCAACGCCCAGGGGTACGCACCTTGGTGACGGCACGTGATAAATAGGTAAATAGGCAGAGGGTGTGTGAGAAAACATGGGGGAAGCGGTCAAAGCCACCTGAGCTTACTCATATACCTATTTTGACATAATATTGAAAGTTTTGGTTTTTTTTTTTTAAAAAGGAGAGTAATGCTAAATAGTCACAGAATTCCGTAGTCAACAAAGCATTTGCTTAAACCACTATATTGTTGTGGAAAGGGCTCAAGTTTATGCACTCAGTTCCCTTCAATGCCAATGCAAGTTGTGTATGGAGCCTTGAGAAAGGCAAATGTTTTACTTAAAATTTTTTTTTTAAATATTCATTTTGTTTTCTTAGGCACAAAAGGCCCAACAGTTAATGTTTAAGCCCAGAAAGTGTATAGTCGCTTAGTCACTTCTGAGGTATCATTATTATCCTGTGATAAATTGACTTATCACATATAGATAAGTCTCATACAAGTAGCAGTCACAAGAGTGAATCTGAACTAACTGGTAATTACTGATCACAGTACAATGCAAACCTTTCATACGTTGATTAGCCATAACTAATTATGTGAGTTTATTATCTTTATAATCTATTTTAGATATTTTGTGGAAGTAGCTGAAGAAAAAAATAGCCCACATTTACCAGTCAGGAACCACTCAGTTATTGCAGATGCAGCAAGCGATTCAATCTGATCTTTAAACTTCAGATTTGCTTTAATCTCATATTCCCAACAAATTCAAACTGCTCTTAGAGCAGCGTCAAAGGACTCACCACAGCAGAAGATCAATTTGTCATGCTTTTATTGTCACCGCGCTTCAACTCAGAGGGAAGCGGAGTTTGGTTGGAGCTTGATAGACAGAGGAACCGATGGCTGTGTGTCTGTTGTAAGGCAGATGGATTGGTGTTAGCGGGTGCATTTCACTCTGTGCGAGGGAGAAAAAGTGTCTAGCCACTGTATGTGAAGCATACGATTTTCCTTGGGATTGGATTTTTAATAGTCAGACATCTAATTGGCCAAACAGATGGCTGCTCAGAGGAAGATGAGAAGGCTGTAGGGACGGAGCTGCCTTTCTGAAGGCCATGCATCAATTTGGGACCTAGGCTTTCTCTGAAAATGGTTTTCTAATTTTGGCATATCAGTGGAAAGAAATTCTGAGCCTAAGTGGGATGGAGTGAAAGGTTTTACTTTTTTCATATATATATATGTACACGGTTCAGGCTTTTGAGTTTTAGTGGCTTTAAAAAAATGTAATCCCATTTATCCTGTGAGCTCTTCAGGTTCTCTCACCCTTAATTTTCCACTGACACCCGTACACCTCTCTCGTGAGACGCAGGACGACGCAGGCTCAGCGCCTCTCGCTGAGCAGGTGTGCAGTTACGATATGGCCGATCTCCCGTCAGCGGAGGGACTCACACTGGCTCATCCTCTCTCTGCTCTGTCCTCTGCGATGGGCTTTTACCTTCCTGACGAGAAATCAAGCCCTCGGTGGGAACACGGTGGGGTGGATTGCAGGAAGCAAATGGCAGAGCCAGCAAGGAGAAGGTAATGGGATTTTCCATTAGCTCCATCTCTGCAAATTTCCACCTGGATAAAGTGAGTTTCAGCAGCAGTAAAATTCACTCCATCTGGACTAACCTCGCAGAAGGAGGCTTTCTGTCTGCAGTATGACAGAAGAGGCATGGCCTAGAGAAAATCAATGATGAGGCAATTGAGAGCAGTGAGCTGTTCCTGTAAAGTGCAAACTTATCACCATCGTGGGCAGATAATAAGAATCGTTTCATTTACACTGTAGAAACTTGTTCGAGGCAGCAGCAGAGGTGTAATAATGGACTTTGCTTCTGGAACTGACAGCAGTGTATTGAGGTAATCCTCAGGCCAACGCTGGTCCCCACATTTCCCCCCCAGTTTTATGAAAGGTCATATTTCTTTCCTGAAAATTGAGGCCTTTTTGAGCTTCTTGAATCTTGAACATTCAGTGAAAGGGCTGCATGCACCAGTGCCCGGGAGTGCTGAAAACTCCAGCCGAAAGTCTGAACCTGCCCCACACCATTGCCAGCAACAGAGCTTAAAGAAATGGGACCTTATAGGAATGAGCCTCCTACTCTTTGCCAGCCCCAGTTCTTCCCCCTTGATGCCAACAGCACAGGCGGATCTAGTTGCTGTAGCCCTAGTACATGCATTACGGTTCATTCTGTTCTTGTTCTGGTGGAAGGAGAGCACCACAGTATGTCTTGGTGACTTATAATGAAGAGAAATTTTTGACATGCTTGGATAAAAGGTAAAATTCAGCTGGGTTCAGTGCTATCTTTGAATTATCACAAGCTCTGCAAGGAACTCAATGACTGCTTAAAGGATTCGGGGATCCCCTCAACTCCTGCACTAAAATTTACCTGTTCTGAAAGACCTGTAGTTGGTACTACTGAAAACAGAAGACCCAGACTTCTCCAGCTCTGGCCTCTCTTCATCACGATCTTTTACGCGTTTTAGTTCAAAGAAGCAGGAAGAGATCACCTGGCACATCATACTTAGGGAATATAGGAAGATGGAAAGCTGTCAGGTTATTCCACGTAGAAGTCTGGGGAGAACCTAAGGTCAAAGGCCTTTCAGAAGAGGTCAGTTTTGAAGGGTGTGCTCACTTGTAATGGGGTTCTCTTGAGTAATTTGAAGTTCCTCCTGAGATCTTAATGATCTGCCTTCAGTGTTTCTTTCTGAATGCCTGCACTTTATTACCTCCTATGAAGCTCCCAGGGCTCCCAGTGAAATTTGTTCAACTGTTTGCAATCACACCAACCCACCCGCCCATCCCCATGAAGTCATGCACAAAAATTGCAGGATGTCAAATGTCGTTGGCATTTCTTCATTGCCTCTGGAGTCCAGGATCCCTCTGCTAGCCCTGACCCAAGCCCAGGCTTATTTATGACTTACAACTGTAGCAATATATTTGGTTTTTATTAAGCAAAAGCCCATGAGACCAGTTTTAAAATGAAACTAAAAAAATGCACAGAAGCCTAAATATCTGACATTTTTGTAATGTATAAGACTGTCTGGCAAGCCATAATGCAACTGATACGTTGCACAATTTTATGCTACAAACTAATCATGTCAAGATGGCTAAAATGGGCTGTTAATTCCTTTCTATCCTTTCTTGTGTTGTCAAGCATCTATTACATTCGCTTTAACTATAACAAGGATGAATTGCATAGTTATTTTAAAAAGGAAACCACCTTTATTTAATCAAAACATTTTTGGTAAAGTAGATTTTTTGAAGTGTTTATGGTCCAGGTGGATTGCATGACTATTGCTACTGTTCTTGCTGTTTCAATCATTTTACTGTTAGTGGAGTCAACGACCAAATTTTCCATCAAGCAAAACAGAAATTAGACACTTGAATTAGTCCTCATCAATTAAATCATTATTATTTGTTTTAAACATAGGGGGTTATTGCATGTCACTATTTAACCTAACACTAACAGCCATCAGGATGAATGAAACATTCACAGTACTCAGCTTTTGGCTAATGTGCTTTAGAACCTCACAAGACGACTTACATCTCTAACTACTGCAGTGGTAAAACCTGATTAAAACAAAGATCAGGAATATATCCAGAAGAGAAAGACTTAAAGTGTTTGTTAGGAAATCAAGTACTCCTTTAGAAAACTGCATTGAGTCCTGATCTTATAAACAATTGCGCATACTTGTGTTTCTGGTTCTGCAGTTTTCTGCCACCATGGGACAATGTCTGCCTGCACAGACTAAAAATGGCCCTAAAATTGCAGGACTTCCACTTGCTGTGGTCCCCTAACTCTTTCCTCCTTGTACGAGCATTGCCATGAAAGAAATGAGGTTTTAATCTCAAGGAAGTGGCCATTCCATAATTCCGAAGCTTAAGGAACTGACTGGAGGTGCCTTTCTGAGCCCTGACTTTTGTAACACATAGAGGAAACAGAAAATCAAATTAATTTAAAATGTTCCAAGTTTCCATTCCCAGCCTGAAAACTTCTTTTCTGCACAATTCTGGGGGTGCTGTAGTTACAAGTTTGTATGAATGAATTTGTCTACTGATGTACACAAATTCATATATTTGCGCATACTCAATGGCATCATAAAATACCAAGATTACACATTATAGTGTCAGGGTTTCTGAAAGCAGTTGGATACACTGGCAAATTTGTTGGCCAAGTGCAAAAACCCTAGCTGTTGGTTTGTGTTATGCATGTGAATAATATAAATGATCCCACAGCTGTTCCCCAGGAAGGTATTGCTGTTTGTTTGAGGGGCTGGTTGTTTGCTGTAGCAGTTTCCAACAGGTTTCCTAGCAAGCTGGTCCTAAACAAACAAAAAAAGGAATATGGAAGAAGGTTAGGTAAGGAAATGTCTTTGTATTGGCTCCTCCAGTTTGCTTTTAACTCTCAGTAATAACATACTATACCTGTGCTTGTCACCATGTGAAAAATGTGGTATGATGACATCGTGGCATCTGCATTAAATTCATATTCTAACTAGATTCCCTGGGTTGAAAGGTTGTATAAAATAGTGTAACTGCAGCCTGGGCTGACTGCTCTTACAGGTATGAGGCTGCATTTTGCCTTGCGTCGCTGGAGTCTTCTTGACTTCTAGACAGTTAAAGACAAAAATTATACTGCAATGACATTGTCATTTACAAACTAGCAAAAATGTTCTAAATAATATCCAACATAATGTGATGATTTGAGGTTAAGCATCCATTTATTTTAATAGGTTTATTTACTTCGTTCAGCCCCTAGAAGCTATCATTGACACTGGACCATTGCTTTTAATTGCCTCACTTAAATAGCACAATTTAAAGCCTGCAATTGTTTTTACAGTTGTTAAAACATTGCTTGTACTACTAATATCAAGAAATGATTTCTTTTTTACACTACTTGAATTTTCATCCTGGCAAATGCTTGAACAATAAGTAACATTCAAGTGAGCTGTCCCATGGAAGACAAATTTTAATAGTGGGTTTTCTTATGCCACGCAGAGGTAGAGAATAGCTGTAGAGTCGCCCGGGATTAAAGCGAGCTGGCAGGAGCACAGCTGGTCCTAACGTGTCACAACATATAGACCCACCAACATATACCTAGGGCGGCTCTAGCAATTGTGGTGGGCCAGCAACCAAAAAAGGCATTGGCCCCTTTATCTATCTGTGCATCTGTTCATGGCATGAAGGTGTGTTTAATTCCCTACAGAAAGGACGAGGATTCTTTCGTGAGAGAATTTCCATGCAATGCTCTGTGACATAGAGACCATTTCCAGGACAGTCCTATTTTTTTCAGCAAAATCTGTTCTCATGCAAATATGTAAATTGTCTTCCATTTAGACACAAAAGCTGTATTTATTTTGCTCTGCTTGGAGGGGAATATATTGCTCTAGAGAGAAAGTTAGTTTTGCAGCATCTTGTATAAACTCCATGCTTAAAAATTCCTACAACATACTCTGAGATATAATACACTTTTTCATTTACTTGAAGTAATGCAAAGGGAAAGTTCTTGACACCTTGTGTGGGGCATAACATGCACCCAGGCTGCCAGCTGCACACCTGCATCCCGCTGGGAACACTGGTGTTGACCCACATGGCCATTGAGTTACGTTACATCAGTGTTCTGCTTATTTTTTTTCCATTCTTATTACAAGCACATTCTGTTGACATCTTGGGAGCATACTCATTTGAGTCCCTGGTCTCATTACTTGTGGCCATTATGTTGAGTAATTTCGCAGCTGTACACAAAGAAAAGTGGTGCAAGAAGCTGTTTAAGTCTGGGGGCAGGAGGGCGTTCATTTGGAGGTTTATTACCCTGACTCTGTTGAAAAAGTCTGCCGAACACCAGCAGCAGGTTCTTAGCAAGCAATATGGAGCATGGAGAGCCACAGAGAGGCAATTTATCCATGAGTAGTGTTCCCTCCCAAAAGTGGGTGAAGGTAGCCTTAGATAGGACCCCCATGCAGGTGAAGTTTGTTCTGATATTTGGCCTGTACTGGGCAGTCAGGTAACACTAGCGGTGATATAAAGTCCTGCAATAAACTATCTTCAGCAGCATAACGCTTCCCTACTCTTTCTCATCTCCTTTGAAGCCTACTTGCTTCCGTGTATGCAGAAGAGAAGAATTTATGACATGAGATTGAAACACACAACCTTGTCAAAGCTCATGCACTCAGTGGCTTTGGTACCTCAAACCACTCAATATTTAACAAATAACACTGTGACACTGGGTTGGGTTTTTTTCCTTTTGATTAGACATTATTCCTAGAAGGTAAATTCTGGTAAGAAGTCGAGACTTTTTGATGAACCAAGATTTATAAAGTAATTTAGAGATGTAAAGAACTATATAAATGCTGTGTTATTATTCATGAGTAATCAACTGAACAATTAACATAAAGAATGGCAGTCCTCTTACTTACACGTTTGATGCTAAATGAAGAGAGACCAATAATACATAATGAATGAAGATAAAGCCAAATGAATGTCTGAATTTTGTTTGTAGATGAGTACATACATCAAACGGCCATCTGCCCATATAGAAAGGATTAGTGGTCTGGTACCATTTTTATCCACAGCTGAGAAAAGAAAAGAAATAAAGTCTCCAGTACAAATCTGTTGTAGATATGCCTGTGATACGAGTTGTGACTCAACATCAGAAGGCCATACAAAGTTAGAAAGCAGAGGATACAAGGTGCTATTTCAAGAGCCATAGTGAACCTCATGAACTTTCACAGGGCGTACTGAGATGGCTGTGATTTCCTGATCAAAGCAGGTGTAATAACGAATCTGGAATTAAAAGTCAGTTTTTCCAGAGTGTTTTAAGAAAAGAGAAACGGAAGTAAAGCGAAATGAAATAATGAAATGGAATGAAATTAAATGAATTGACATAAAGTAAAATAAAACAAAATAAAATAAAATAAAATAAAATAAAATACCTCCGTATGCTATAGATTTTGGCAACTCATATACAAAATGATTTGGAAAGGAAGCACCCAGCCTTTATGTGTTTATATTATCACTGAATCTTTTTGGTATGTCTCAGCAAAGACCATATGCTGTGTTTATTTTCAAAGTCACAGCTTAGGAAAGATTTTATAGGTCAAGCTGTTAAATACCGTATTATTTCATGGGCTGCAAATTTGAACAGTTACCTATGCATATCCCAGAGTATTTGAACTTGGCTGAATGCTAAAAGCTCTTGTTTCTAGCAGATCACGTGAAGGAAAACATGATCTGTGATGTGTAGTCCTCTGGTTTTCACTGAGCTGTTTCTGGGCTTCTGATCAGAAATTCTATTGTAAAACAGATGAGGATCATCAAAGTTAGGTGAACAGAAAGTTGCTCTTCAGCATGGCAGTGTTCCTCTGTCTTTCCTAATAATAAACTACATTAAAGCACAATATTTAATTCTGTAATAAAATAATTTTCTTAAAAGTGTTTTGTGGTACAGCAAGAATTGGTGTCTTTGGGAAAGTATACATTGAATATACATGGAGCACCATGTACGTTCGTGGTAAAACAAAACAGAGAAAAGGCTGTCAGTAATACAAAACACTGCAAATAGAATTTGGGATATTTTTTGAAATAAACAACACCAATCTCGTGTTCTTTTTATAGTTTTCCTTGCATATTTAAATGTTACATATTTAAATTTAAATGCTAAATTGCGGCATACTATGTATGCTCTGCACTATGTAGTAGGATAATACATGTCTCCTGCAGCCTTCAGAACTGGAGGATTGTAGCACTTCAGGTCCTTTCGTTGAACACTATCCGCAAGTAAACAGTGTTTGTATCTCCACAGCTGACAGCATTTCAACAGCAAAGTTAATAGGTGACTACTGCTCAGTTGCCGTTGAAGGAGCAGCCTGCGTACTTTATCTGAACTGGGGAAAATGTTTAATTTATTATGTGAATACTGTTCTCTGAATCTCTCTATTCAGCGCTTGCTTGCATAGGGGCAAAATTTCCCTAATGTGTATTCACTGAAAATTTGTGTGTGTGTGTTTTGATGTCAACTGGCTATATTAAAGATTTACAGGAATGTGATAGAAAATATATTATATACACTATAGATTTTAATACATAATTCATCTGTGACATTACTTACGACCAATTTCAGAAGCTTTGTAGATTTAGGATTTAGACATTCATATGTCTCTAAGTATATCCACAGCTACTTAACATAAAATAGGTGTTTTGAAGAATAAATAGGAAGCTGCGTGCTTCAGAGCAGGAGCTGCCTAGCTGATGGGAAGCCAGAGGATTCCATCTTGCACAGTGGTTCCTTACTGGTCCATTCTGGACATGCTGGAGCTGGTCCAGAGCTTTCCACCAAGATGGACCTGGAACAGCAGACGGAGAGGGTGAGAGACATGGTTTGTACAGGAGTACAAAGAGAGGAGATTTCATTGCTGTCTACACCTACGTAAGGGAAGGGCAATGGGAAAGATGGAGCTAGTCTCTCCTTGGAGGTGTGCAGTGAAAGAAAAAGCAACACTTGCTTGAAGGGAAATTCTGGTTTGACATTAGGAGAAAAATTTTACCATCAGGGTGAGGAAACACTGAAACAGGTTGCCCAGAGAGGCTGCAGACTCTTGGAGACATTAAAAACTTGGCTGGATATGACCTTCTTTAACATGATCTAAATCTGAGGTTCATCCTGCTTTGCATGGGGGGTTTCACCAGATAATTCAGAGGTCCCTTTCAACCTAAATTATTCTGTTCTGTTCCTGGGGCTCATATACCTTTGTCTGAAATAGCTGGGCCGAGCCATTGTCAGAGACGGGACTAATGGAGTAAGATTAATTGGATTCAGTAAATCTCAGATACCCATTTTTATTAAGACATAGAAGTAAAAGTATCAGTATAATTATCTGAGCAAAGAGACCTCTGTGGTCCATCCAACGTGGTTAACATAAGACAGATACTTTTAAAAAGCCTATAAATAGACAGTTCTCTATAAATATAGTCACTTCATGTAGTGCTTCATATGAAAAAATGGCTTTCCAGCTTGCATTTGTATGCTTTGTTAGAAATGAGAATATGTATAAAGGTATATTTTCTTCCAAAATACCACAGCTACATAGACAATAACTCCTAAATGTGCTTGTAGGTGATCCCTATTTAAAATACTAAATAACTGTTCAATTTATGTCCAGTAAAACAGATCATCATGACCTTTATTGTTATTATTGTTGGCTGGGATCATATGGTAGTAAAAATTGAGAACACTTTTCTTTTATTACCTGAGGCTGCTGATCCTTTCCCTAGAAGTGATTCCAGATCCACTTTCCGATGTCCTAGGGCCCTGATCAGCAGTGTTAGAAGCTTCCCTTCATAATTAGTGTAAGATTATTTTTTTCTTAGATTTAGTCATACTTGTGCACTTTCCCTTTCCAGTATTATATGCATTTTCTTCACTTATAGGGAAAAAAATAATATCTAAATAGCAATAGACTCATGAGAAACAAACTTTGTGTATTAAAAGCTACCGTCTCTTAGCCCGCATCTGTACATCCTTTCATGTGTATGTGTATACATATATATAGAAATACACACATTTTGTAAGTTTGGTTCTTTTATTGCTTTTGGCCAGCTGCAAATGTAAATGTCCAGTTGCTTTATTTCCCATTTTGATTATAAGACTTTTTCTGTTTGATAACAGGAGATTGCACAGAGAAACAGCATCTGACAGCGTGCAAATAAAATACCTGTCCCTTTGTCAGACAGGTTTACAGTCACATAAAAACACACAAAAGAAGTGAAAAGAACCGCACAAATGCAGGGCAGACATAAATCTTGTTTGAGCGAAGCTGGAAAGTATAATCTGACTCCTGGAATAAGGGGGGAGAGGGAGAACGCAGTGTTTTGAGGTGTCCTGTGCAGGAACTAAGAGCACATCATTCACTTTTACATTCCATTGATTCGACACAGTTACGGGAAAGGCACTCGGGTTTGGCATCTTTCCCTGTGCTTAACAGGCGCCGAAGGTGACATCCAGGGGGATCCCAGCTGGGGTTCCAAAGTGCCTAACCGCTTACACTGGCACAGAGAGGGTTGTTTGTATTTTTAAGCTCTCAAGCTCTACACAAATAGGCCCAAGATTTAGTGAGGACACAATAATTGCTTTCCTTCCAACAGCAGGTGACACATTTCCCACTGAGAAAAATATAATCCTGCTGCTTTTAGTCATAACAGGAGCAACAGGAGAAAAATAGATGAGGAAGTGGGAAATGTCACCAGTCATGTCTTGGAAAAGCTGTTTGCATGCATGAGCGAGCCTCTAAGTGCACAAAATTAAAACATTAATTGACAGGTCTAAGTTTATTGTCCATGAGCCGCAAGTCCCCAGATGATATTATTTAATAATTAGCTGAAATTTTCCAAGTTCAGAGAATGGTGTGAACTGTTTATTGTTCCTTTTCCGTGCTGGTTTTGCCCTGGGTAGCATGCCTTGACAGAGCGGGGAGAATGTCTGTGCCCCGGTGGCGTGAGCAGGACAGCAGCTCCAGGGGCTGGTCCAGAGGGAGGACGGGCACGGCAAGGACATTTAGCAATGCAGACACGTGCTCTTCTATCATCTTAACTGATAGCAATAATATTTTACCTCTCTTACTGAATATCTAATATCGATATTGGACTGCATCCCTTTTTCTGTCGTTGTTCACGTAGACCCTGAACTTGGAGTTCGTTTCAAAACTCAGTCCTATCTGCAAACTCGGTTAGACTGAGGTTTTCCTTTGACCTTGGGGTGGCCAAGGCAGGAACGGTGCCTTCGTACAGCAGTGTAGCTGTGGTCCATGCCTGGCTGTCTCTCTGGGAGCTAATACATGCTGGTGAAAATAATAATGTAAAATGGTGGTAGAAACAGTGAAATCTAGCCTAATACTGCACTCCTGCGTCACTGGAATTGCAGTGCTGTCCACTGGAAAGCAGCCTGTTTCGCAAACTTTCCCAAAGCTTTGCGGGGATGCAAATAATAATTGTGGAACTAATTAGTGTTCCCATATAGATTATAAGTTAGTAAATACTTCTGGGGTTTGCAGTCATGTTCGAGAATTTCCTCTTGGTGGATATTAGTATGTGTCTCCTATCTTTGGTGTGCGTAACCATTTTCAGATAAAGGAGTGTCCTGGTTCCGGCAGGGATGGGGTTAATGTCCCCAAGGAGCCGGCGGGGGGGGGCAGGGATTCCATTCCCCGTGAGCCATGCCCCGATTTAGTAATTGGCAACATATCCTATTTTGTTTTTTTCATATGGGCATCATAGCAGATGTAACTGTTGTATCCAAGTGTTCTTACTAAATGTAGGAAAGATGTATCACAAAGTTGTTATTGCGAAGGAGGATGTCCTGGTTCCGGCAGGGATGGGGTTAATTTTCCCCGGAGCCGGCAGGGGGCAGGTATTCCATCCCACGTGAGCCATGCCCCGGCTATAAGAGGCGCTAGCCAGGGCGAGGAGAGCAGTCGACACTTGGGGGTGGGCTGCAGTGGTGCCGGTCCGGTCGGTGTGCTGCGCGGCGGTACTGTAATCGTGTCTTCGTATCCTTTTATCAGTGTTATTGTTTTGTTTTCATCTTCCCTTTTACTGTTCTGTTAAATTGCACTATTTTAACCCACGAGTTTTGCCCTGTTGATTTTTTTTTTTTTCCCCATGGCTGTGGGAGTGGAGCGAGCGGCTGCGTGGTTCTTTATTGCTGGCTGAAGCCAAACCCTGACAAGGAGTTATAGCATATCAGTTCTATAAATTAAAATTAGAAGAGGAGGAAATCCTCACATCTCCTAGGAGAATAGTACCTCTCTGCATTATACCAACTCCGAGCTACATTTATGGTGTACCATATCTGTTAAGAGTTGAATGCTGTCTTTTTGAAAACAAATGTTTTCCCCCATGTAGCGCTAATCATAGCTAAACAAATAATTACTGATTTGTGGAAAGCAGAAAACTCTGCCTTGATTAATAACTTACAGATTTGAAAGAAGAAGCTCTAATGAGGAGCATTTTAGGAGACAAATAATCTAAAGGGCTTTTTCCTCAAAATTTTAAAGGTAAAATAATTCAATATGGCTTGAGATCTATCAGCTGATACATGTCAGCATAGGCTGTACGATCTGCCAAAGCAGCAGAAAATCATGTGTCCCTGAGACCTCGCTAGAGCTGACTGCATAACTTTCTTTTGGAAAGGGCCTCTCCAATCTTCAAGACCGTAACATTAAGTCACTGGAGCCAACTAAATACACATAGTTTGAATTTGCTTATTTTTTGTACATGTGCATGTGAGTACGTATAATGCACATACATACTTGGCGTGTTTCTGATGGCAGGTTAGGGAGATGGTTAGGACTGGGAGGACTGAGGACACCTTGCTTTCAGCCACGGTCTTGCCAGAATGACTCAGGGAACGGGACTTGTTCAGTGACTCAGTTTCCCCAGCATGGGGATCAGTCCGATCATCTCAGTGAAATTCCTCACTCTTTTGGCATCGCAGGAGAGCCTGCAAAGTTTTGCAGTCTGAAATGGCAGACTCATTTGCCTTGTCTTAATCCTTCCCTTGCGCCGTATTTGCTTTGCGGCTAGACAGACGCTCTCATATTCAGCACATCCTTCTGGCCCCGGGCATCTGATGCCTGAATGCAAAGTAATATAAGGGGGAATTCAGCTATCCACATAAATGATTGCGTCTTTCAAATATGTACAGAGGAGGTTTTTTTTTAACCTTACGTGGTATGAATGCAAGTATCAAAGGAAAGGAATGTATACGCTGGGCTTCCTTGCCCTCCCCCTCTCAGAAAGAGAAAAGCAGAGCTGTTGGATGCATAGGAAGGAATGCGGAGACAGATTTGAAAATTTACCAAAATTCTAGAGGCATTTCAGAAATTTCCAAGGGAGCAGAATGAGCACATTGTCATTAAAATCTCATTAGGTGCCTGTCTGCATCTTTAGATGTTTAAATGCCCCATCTAACCCCGTGCTGTTTTGATTCCTTTTTGATTTATAATTCTGCCTTCAACAACGAGAGTGACACAGGCAAGAGCGGCTGGACTGACAGACCCAGGCCATACCAAGCTCTGAGATACACTTGTTTAAGTGAGCATTGCAAGGTTGGGCATAATCTGAAATCCTACCCTGAGCATCCTCATCAGAAGAGGCTACAGGAGGAGAACTCGTTGGGATGCCCGGTCTTAGGGCCTCTTCTGCAGGGAGGCTGTTCTGGCCGCATCCCAGGTGCACGGAGGAAGCTTTCTCTTTTAAGGCCCTAATCCTTCACTGGTACCGCAAAAACCTTTTAGTCGAACAATTTTGTTTTATAAGACTCAGAATTATAAAGGGTGCTTGGAACAAAGGGAGGTGAGACAAGAGAAACGGCTCTGCTCACCAGCTAAACTTTTGAGCGCTTCCTTACAAGTCTCCAACCATAAAGTGTTGAGGCATCTTCCTGCTCGGAGAGTTTGCCGTGCTTTCATAGCGTGCCACCATCTCCACATCCAAACAGTGAGCTTGTGACACTTGAGTTGGTGACAAAATTTCCACTGAGTCCCATACAATCAGAGGATAGTCCTCTTGTGCAGTGAGGATGTTTCATATTCAAACAGAAACAGTTGGAAAGGAGAAGAGGAGGAAGGTTATCATTCAGCGTAAGGGCTTTTGCTTTGAGAGGGGGATTGCTCAAGTACACGATATGCATTTATACAGAAGTAATTTGAAAGCTTTATACTGACTAGCTTGCTTTTGTTCTTAAAGCTTTTGTAGATGATTTATGAAAAGTGTTATTTCCATTACTCAGGCATATGAAAAGAAGCAAATTATCTTATTACGTTATGTGGACAGTCAAAAGAAGAGTTAAATGGACCATACGACTCTCTCTTAAAACATTAATTTTCTTGTGTTGTCTTTAATTTCCTTGATAATGAAATGTTCACAATAGCCACTGGGTATTACTGTATGAAAGATAAATTAGATCATTCCTGTTAGATGTAAATCCTCTCCTAGACTTGTCATCGGGATATGATTACTGTAAATTTCTCTATACATGTAAAATGCCAATCCCTGAAAACATTTCCTGTTGGAAAACAAGAGATTTTCAGAGTCTTTTCATTTAAATACTGTCAAGTTGATGGCTATGGAAATGCTTTTTAAATGAATGATTAAGGAGTGTATCTAAAGTTTGAAAATTGCTTTTCCTCCCCTGAATAAGTTTAATTCTGCAGTATCAATGAGACTTGCAGATGCTCAGCACTTTTCACAGCGAAGCCAAGCAAGATTACATGAGTATGGCTGAGTGGGTACAATGGTTCAGTTTTATGACTACCTTGATGTCTGTAACACCTTAAAACCATACTGCCATGGTAGGCTTCTCTTTATGGGCAAAACTAGATCTCTGAGAAGTTCCTACCGTTTCTGCAGGCTTCACATGGGAGCTGGACACCGGCAAGACCTGTCTTGAGACAGGGTAGAGCCTTCAGGACTAATCAACCTTTGCCATAACAATATGTACGAAATGCATGGTAGTGTAGATGATCAACATTTCATACTTTATTCTTTAGCACTTTCTGGGCTGGAATCTTTCTTAATGAAGTTTCTTAAAGTTGTGTTGTTTTTTTTCTCCTGTGATTTAATATAAGCTCAATATTTCTGATCTAGAGTATGCATGCAAACATCTTAAGGCTTATGGAAATTAATCTAAATCATCAGCCCTTGTGAGGATCATATAGTAAATTGACTATGATTCATGCATGGAGCACCTACACAGTTCACATGCAGTATTTCAACCCTTCTGTTGTATATAAATTATTGCCACTAGTTTTGAATACTCAGAAACCCGAGATGCTTAACAAATGCCAGATGACAGCAAGAGGTCAGCTTGTACCAGAGTGTTTATGTAAAATAATTAGTATCCCCAAATGACACTTTTTTTGAACCAGTGTTTAAATTCTTTTTGTCCAATTACTCTGAAAATCACCCATCCACAGGAGAGAGGGAAAGCTGATTACTTTGTGCAATTCCTGTCTGTCTTCATTTTGGACTGACAGTTAATTCCATCAAGGTCGGCACGATTCCAGCTGAAGCTGACCCATAACACCCTTACACGCGGGAAAGGGGATGTCACCTTTGTGTGAAAAAAAATGCTTTTAGGTACAGGATTGATACTTATTTTGTTTCAATTTGTCCTCTGTGTCTCGGACCAGTGAGAACCAATTGTGTATATGTCTCTGTTTCCCAAGAGACGCAATATCTAAACGTCACAAAGTCGGCAGTAGAGCAGGAGGTACACTAACATGACTCATCGCTTGTTGCCATAGATTTTCCAGCTGATGATGGTAAAGATCTTTAAAATATAATTCAGTTAAATATTGTAAAGCACTTTTCCAGTAAGCTGCAGTTAGTGACAAAAATTAAATTAGCAGAAATACAAAGGTTTATGCTTATGTTCTCACTGTTAATTCACATTACGTTCCCTATGGATTGAAAGATTCATGTTTAAGAAACATGGACAGCCACGTATATCACTTGCTATTTCACACAAAAAATTAAGGGCATTTTTAAAGTTACATTTTTGAATGCTAACTGGCAAGATAGTGTACAAAACAAAAAGCTATAATGTAATCTGAATTGTCACTATATATTCTGCATAGCAAGCAACAATGAATATTTATCTAAACAAGTATTTTCAAGTATTTCATGCTACAGTTTGTGTTTGTTTCAGTCTTACTTGAATAAACAGAATGTTTTGCAGTAACTTTAACTAATATCTCTCGGCACATAACATTTGAGATGGATCTGCAATTCAGTGCAGCAATATTCAACTGCAGAAAAATTATTGGCGTTAACCAGGAGCTAAATTACAGCTTTGATTTCACAGGTACCACATTGTACCTGTGAATTCTAAAATGCTGAATGAAATTAAAGGTTCACTTTAATTTTTATGAACAGGAAATAGATTCTCATTAAATTGAATATTGTCATTATATTTGTTTAGCATCTGCTGTACATGGCATACTGAAGTTACAAGTGTTCAGAAGACAAAACAGTAATAATGCATTAGACCACTTATAAAAGCACAAGATAATGATGATTATTAATACAATTGTTATATGCAGGAATTGAAGGGGCAGTTCTTTGCTTTATTTGGAACATAAGCGAGGAGGAAAAACTACCAATTTCTACTTTATGAAAACCTTTACATTAGGCTCAGTTACTCCCACACATTAAACTCAACAATTTGCATCCATATTCACCCAAGTGCAGCATTTCCCCGTGCTCCACTTCTGACTACAGGTCAGTAAAGGCTGTCCCCCAAGATCCCCTCTCCACGCACTGCAGCTGCTCCAGGAGCATGGCTCTAGCTCTTGGCTTTCCATCAAGGCAACCGTTTATACTCGCCTTCCTTGGCTAGTGTACAGTTTGCTCTGGCTTTAATGGCACCGAGGCGGCTGTGTGGCCACTTGCCATGTGCCTACCACAGGAACACAGGAACACAGAATCACAGAATGGTCAGGGTTGGAAGGGACCTCTGGAGATCATCTAGTCCAACCCCCCTGCCAAAGCAGATTCACCTGCAGCAGGTTGCACAGGAACATATCCGGGAGGGTTTTGAACCTCACAGCCTCTCTGGGCAGCCTGTGCCAGTGCTCTGCCACCCTCAAAGTAATGAAGTTTTTCATCATGTTGAGATGGAATTTCCTGTGTTCCAGTTTGTGCCTGTTGCCCCTTGTCCTGTCGCTGGGCACCACTGAAAAGAGTCTGGCCCCATCCTCTTGGCACCCGCCCTTTAGATATTGCTAAGCATTGATGAGATCCCCTCTCAGCCTTCTCTTCTCCAGGCTAAACAGACCCAGGTCTCTCAGCCTTTCCTCATAAGAGAGATGCTCCAGTCCCTTCAATCCTCTTCATAGCCCTCTGCTGGACTTTCTCCAGTAGTTTCCTGTCTTTCTTGAACTGGGGAGTCCAGAACTGGACACAATACTCCAGATGTGGCCTCACCAGGGCAGAGTAGAGGGGGAGGATAACCTCCCTCGACCTGCTGGCCACGCTCTTTTTAATGCACCCCAGGATACCGCTGGCCTTCTTGGCCACAAGGGAACATTGCTGGCTTATGGTCCTCTAGGACTCCCAGGTCCCTCTCTGCAGAGCTGCCTTCCAGCAGCCCTGCCCCTAATCTGTACTGGTGCATGGGGTTATTCCTCCCTAGGTGCAGGACCCTACACTTGCTCTTGTTGAAGGTCATTAGGTTCCTCTCCGTGCAGCTCTGCAGCCTGCCCAGGTTTACTGAACGGCAGCACAGCCTTCTGGTGTGTCAACCACTCCAGTCACTGAGGCCAACTGAAGAGCTGGAGCATTTTGCTCATGTAAAAATCCAAGCCAATCTTGGGTGGGAACTGCACCCAAGATGCACTCTGTTGTGTGATTTTGCATCCCCTTTAGTCCACAGACACTCTAATCTTGTTAATGCATCTAATTGCCACTACTGTCCCAGACTGTATGACCGTCTGTAAGTGCTTGTAGCATCGGTGGAGACGGCAGGGTAGGAGTTGCAGCCTGGCAAGGAATTGTGCTTTTGTGCTTTCTGTTCCACCCAGAATTTAGCAGGAATTAGTGGATATAACTAAGGGCGCTGCTTTGGCTTAAGTATTTAACAGGCCTACACAACAGAAGTGCGTGCTTGTGTGCTGTTTGCTGACACAAATGTTCCAGTTCTTATTCCCTTTCTGGGACTGTACTGAACTTTCTGCTCATAGCTTACATTAAAGTGAAACATTTTCCTTCCGCTAAATCCACTTTCACTAAATCCCCGCTATACTTCAAGTTTATCTCCCACCAGCATCACATGATGCCGCCTAGCCTACACACCACTTAGGAAATGCCAAACTTCTTATGATTAATCCCCCGACCGCAGAAAGTCAGGTTAGAGAGTGCACTCGCCTGCCCCGTGCTGGGACTGCCGGCTCCTCGTATAAGCGGCGACAGTCGGTGGCTGTCAGAGCTGCAGCACTCGGGGTCAGAGCTCCTTAGGGGAAACCCGCTTTGCAGAGCTGTCAGGGAAGGTTAGCATCCTCACACGCCTCGAATTCAATTGTTACCTACGAGAAAATATATTGAAAGTTTTAGAGATTTTTTGGTTTTCATTTGTGCAAATAACTCCAAGCAGGGCCAATCCTGTGGCGTTGAAGAATGTTTTTATTTTCTTGAATATCTCAAGGAAATTAGTGGAATTTTGGTTGAAGAAAGAG
>NW_009647209.1:692839-694939 GCF_000708025.1 Charadrius vociferus
AAGAGTGTGATTTGGGCAACGGTTTACAGCTGGTTCATGCCTTAGACTCTGTTGTGTCCTATAATCCATCAATCCTCTAAGTTGAACCAGCTGCAGGCCCTGGTAATGACAGCTGACAATAAACGTGCTTCAGGTAGAGCAGGAGCTGCCAGTGCTCCCAGTGAGCATGGCTACTGGTTTGTTTATAATAAAACTATGAAAATGCAAAGGTATTTTTGTGTGTTAGCTTCTGATTAATTTCTTTTTTTCTCTTTGCAAACACAGAGTGAAAAAGTAAACCTATGAACAGGGGAAGTTTAGGGGCATAATTATTTGCATGTCCCATCATTTAGCTGTGTGTATATGTGAGTGTATCATATAGATGAGACAGATGGATGTAAGTCAGAGTAGTTCCACTGAGTTCAGTGTACCAGGAGGAGGCAGAGCGCTAGAAGCAGCTTCTGAGATTTCCTGAGCACTTTCCTGAGATTCCTTACCGCTGAGATGAATTTTTCTTGACTATAGATGCACGTGTGCAAGGCATTGCAAGCAGAGTCGCTGCCTCAGAGACTAATTTTCAAAATGTGCCATAGCAAGTTCCCTCCTCTTGTTTGAAAAAGTGTGTGGCTAGAGCAGAGCATGCTGGCAGGCAGGCGAAAGAGGGATGGCAGGAGAAAGCAAGCAAGACCTATCTGGAAAGGACATCTCAGCCTCTGGGGCTGCACATTGCTTCTCTCTGCTCATCTCCAGTTTCTCTGTTTTCCATCCATACAAACCCTAAAGGGTCGATAATCTGGGTTTTGCTAAACCCTGGGTTACCCTGGTACTTAGAGCAGGGGATGGAAGCTGGAAAACCTCAGAACTTTTTCTCGCCTTGTTTTGCCCACTGATGCTTGGAAGCATTGTGGGATCGTCAGCTTGATATCGCTATAACATCGTCTTGTATTTTTACATTACAGTTACATATTTTAATATTGTTTCTATGGACTTTTAATAAAAGAGCAACTGAACTGATGAGCATCTGCTGGGTTTTGTATTTAGTTTGGGTTTAAGTAGAAATAAAAACATATGAAGATACAGTTGATTTGTGTGTGTGTACCTTGTTCCTTGTCAGAAGTTGCCAGAATAAACGTGAGGACGGGTGATAATGAAGCTGTGAAAGAAATTGATAGAAAACTTCAGGTCCCGAGGTACTTGTTAGGATGGATGATAGCGGTAATTCCAAATGAGTTAACAAGTCTGATCCATACTGAGAATGAAGCAAGTCTTTATCTGTCCATTCCAAACCTCTGTAATAACCTTAGAATTAGATTTCCCCAACTCTGCAGTAGATCCCATGAATGTTTTTCTATCCTTGTTATAACTCCTTGTCTTCTTTAGTCACTGTGAGTCACATGCAAGTGCCGTATGTCTTCGCAAGTCAAATGCCTCCAACCAGCAGTTCTGTGTGCTGTGGTTGATTTATATTCATAAAATACATCCAAGAAATTATTCAAATTGTAATTACCTGGTAATGTCAGAAATTGAATAATTAAATGCTCCAGTGTTTACTCTGAATCTTTATGGCTGCTAACATTTCTGGGCATTTTCTTACAGCATCGCTGTCTTTGCTGGGTGAAGTTTATGAATGTAAATTGGATTTGACATAAACAAGACTACAGCTAATTATTTCATGTAAATATGCACATTGTGTAGCAGCAAACTCATAAAATCTGCACATCTTATTGCACTGTTTTTTCTTGAATCTGAATGTCTGGTTTAGCTATATAGCAAATTCCTATTGCCCTAAATAACACTGATGCCTTCTCATTTGTGGGATTTCTGGAATAGAAACATTTCTGTCACTCTGACACCTCCTTAACTTACACATAGTCATCAATAACTTTGAACAACTGGGAAATGGCACATGTACCACTATCCTAAGCTTCACTTTGTATGTCCATTTTGTATTTCACTAAATAGAGAGGTTTTATACTGACTGAGGATAAGAACTTTCCATATGCTGAGGTAACTGGGAGAGCAGCCCCAAACCTGCACAGTTTGAGACACGGTCAAGGCGCTGTGGTACAACCTGCTCGTCCATATCTGTTCCTCTTCCTGGCAAAAAGACAGGTTTTCCCC
>NW_009647209.1:694989-712117 GCF_000708025.1 Charadrius vociferus
GTGGTTTAGAAGCTCAAAGAGTTCTTGGTGCTCTTTCTTCCTCTGGGACTAGCCCAGGTAAGCGCAGCCCATCATCTGCACCATCATCTACATCTGCTGCAGTTCTTGCTCCCTCCCTGCTGCTCAGGATTGGGCCTGAACCAGCATGCTTGAACTTCATTCCCAGTGAGCTACACTCCAGATAAATGGGTATCCATGGGCACTCTGCCCTTCTGCAGACTGATGACCAAAAGGATCTCCTGAGTTGACCCCAAATACAAATCAAGGGCATCCACCTGTTGATGCTGTAGGGCACACTGCTGTATGATCTTGGTTCTTGTTCCTGCAGTAACAGCGTGTACCTCTGATGTGCTGTTCAACGAAGCTTTGAGCTGGTGTTAAAAGCTCCATGACTCAGAGGATGTCTAGTAAATTTAGACTTTTCTGGTATGATATCATCCTTCTCTATTTCCAGATTATTGTAGTAAATTCAAAAATTAATGCTTTGTATTTGCTTTTACTGATTTATACTTCTTTCTGGAAAAGAAAATCAGCTAAAATTAGCATAGATTTGCCTATTGGACAAAATGTCCAGTTTCCTTTACTTAGGCAGCCAAACAGAATAATTTGCTCAGTATTTAGTAGAAATGACAAAACTTCCAAAGCCTGTTATTTGTATAGAGACTTTTAGGCCCAAGGAATGCTAAAGTTTTGGCGTAAAGAGTATTTGTACAAAAGCAATGTCAAGTTCTAGACATGTTCGCTGTACTTACTCACTCCTGCTGTCCTTCCTGGTTTTAGTTATCCCTTCCTCTTGTATTTCATCCATCTTCTTGGATTCTGACTTTACTCCTCTCTATCTTACTTTATATCACATCCTATTTTGAAAAATATTCCAGTCTGTCAAATACGTACTTTTTTTTTTTTTAATGGCTCCTAGCTTGAAGTAGTCTGTCCAAGTGCCTATTTTCTGTAAAATATTATTTTCATCTATCTCTGTGATCTTTGGAATTTATCCTAGCACTCACCTACTTTATCTTGGGCTCTGCTTCATTGCCCTGAAAGAGTACAGCTGTCATGCAGTTTTATAAATTGACATTTGTCCTTTAATCCAGCTGTTGCTTAAACCATTAACTGCTTTGAAAGTTAGGGGCCAGAGTACTAAATTGACATGAGAGCCAGTACATTGGTTTTACCGTTGCCAGAGATTTTCTAAGCCATGGAAAAATGCAGGCATCTGCTGGAACTTCTCCGTTATTTTTACCTTGATCCTAATGTTTTGGGTTCCAGACATGCAGCCTCCAGGTGATGTTGCAAGGATTGCTGTGACCCCTGCTTACTCATCTGGTTTCTGTGAGGAATCGGGACGCTGAGAAATCATGTACCTTTGAACTGAAGCTGTGCGTTCTTGCAAGAAGACAGCAGGCATTCCTTAGAAGGAAGGGTCTTACACGGGAGATACAGTATTGCATTACAATGAATTTTGCAGCATCCTATGAGATTACAGCCCTCCTATCAAAAAAGGCTGAATTCAGCAGAGCCATACTGATTCAGTCCAGCTGAAAACTGCCCTGCTGTTTTTCTGCCCGCATCTGTTATCAGGCTTCCCTTTGGAAAGCTGAAACATACATTTCTGTCTTTTTAGTTTCACTCCTTAGTGTCACGGGGAAGCAGCTGGGAAGCTCTAGGATTCTTTCCTTCATCCCCAGTACCGAAATACCTCACTGATTTCCTGCAAATCTACTTTAATGTAATTAACCTCAATTAGGTCAACATTTTAGCTTTTTCTTTTCCAGAATTTAAGTCCACCATCATTGCTGTCCTCCTACCTGCTATCATTTATCCTTCATGCCAGGGCACGTGTAGGTTGTATAACTGACATGGAAAACCACTGTAACCCTTAAAGGGTGAGCAACCCAAACCAGCCAAGCATCTGGAAATCTGAATGGTTCCAGTGGTTTTCACCAAATCTGTTCTCCACTTTCCAGCCTAAGCTGGTCCCCTAAGTCGGGGAAGAGCCCTCGCAGGATATTGGTCTGTGCTTCTCTCCTGCACGTGCCTGCCTGAGCCGGGAGATTTCCCTGTTGAAAATGTCTTACTGGAAAATAGAAGTTTTTATAAGCTGGTGGAAGTTAAGGTAAAGCAACAGCATCCTCCATGGCCCCTTTTGGGAAGAGCACAAACATCAAGTGTCACTGAGTAGCAGAGCACCCACGTCGTGATCCCAGAGCTTGTAGTTCTTTGGGGACAACCTGGCAAAAATTCACATGCAGCGGAACTCTGGATGCCAGCTGCGAATCTGGATAGCGTTCCCCTGCGAACCACCTCTGCATCCCCGTGTTCAGAGTGCACAGGGTGCAGAATCTGTCCCTTAGCTAATGAGCCTGTGCTATTTCAGGCTTTATTGAGCTCTGCTGGCCTCTGTGGATAGTGCCATGTAACAGGGTGCAAAGCGGAAGCCAAGCAGCAGCAGGAGGAAAACCCGGCTGATTTTTGACAAAAACAACTGGCTGCAGATGAGTCGTTAAATCAGTTTTAATCACTGCAGCTGAGATGTAATATGAACTGTTCACTGAGGCTGAAGTGATTTTGAACAATTAAGAAATTTGCTCAACATATTTATTAAAATAATCATTACTGGTTTTACCATAATGGTGTAATTCCACAGTATGTGCATGAGGGCTCTTGCCAGCCTTCTGCTCCATTGCAGATGCTCTAAATGTACACTTTCATGCCAGTTGATAATAAAACTGACAATTAAAATAACATGTTGAAATCAGGTAGGAACAGAATAAATCAGCAATAATGGCAGTTTTATAAGATCTTCTTTTTTTAAGCCCCCTGGTTTATCTTTTATTGCTATTTAGCACCAAAGGTGAGCGGTCTAACCAGGTGTGGTATTGAAGGGAGTGACAAAATTATCTAATGCGAAGAGGTTTTATCTTTTTTTATACCTGATTTATTTTCAGTGTGCAGCTGAGTAATGTTGTATAACAGACAGCTCACTCAAATCCTCAATTATAATGCTTTCAGACATGTGAAAAACATAGTCCAGACAAGTATACATACATATATATATATGTCCTCTTGGGCTGCTGGAAAAAAGCCTATTTTCTATCAAAGGTTTATGCAGCAGGATGATAACAAAAATAAATATTTTACAAAAGTTATAATATTCTCTGAAGGCACTCTCCCTAGATCTAAAGCTTTACCCCAGGGCACTCTTCCAAGATCCTTCAAAGATGACTTGTGTCTCTGCACTTAGTGCAACAGCTTAGATCTCCCCCTCGCAGGTCAATCCCATCCACTCGTTGCTTTGCTAACATAATTTCCTAATTGCAACAGTCTGCTGTTTGGCTGCCGACAGCTTTGTTGTTGTTTGATTTCTAATAACCTTTCCCTGTGAAAATACGACTTTCCGCATTGTAACAGACGACTGCGGGCTCTCTGCATCGTTCCCTGTCTCCGAAGCTGGAGGGTCCCAGATACTGGCAGGAACTTGTCTGTGTGTTTATTGGGTTGTTCATTCCGTGTTTGTCTCTACTCCCCAACGACCAACATCCTCCTCTGTGAAGCACAAGAGCCCGAATCCACGCTGATGTTTTCCTGTCTGGTTTAAAATAAAAGCGTTAGCAGAGTGAAAGGGTAGCGTGGCAGAGGCCTGCATTTGGGCTGTCTGCTCAGCCCCCGTCCCAACTGAACTGGGGGCCGTGATGGATGTGCCAGAGGGAGAAAGGGACCCTTTGGGCTCCACAGGGCTGCCTATGACTTTTACCTCCCAGCCCTGTTTCAAAGCTGGTGTGCAAGAAGATGAATGCTGGCCTAGGTTAGGGGTAATGGGGTAAGGGCTTTAAAGTAAAAGAGGGAAGATTTAGGGGGAAGATCCAGACTAGATATAAGGAAGACATTTTTTACAGTGAGGGTGGTGAAACACTGGCCCAGGTTGCCCAGAGAGGTGGCAGATGCCCCATCCCCAGGAACATTCAAGGTCAGGTTGGACGGGGCTCTGACCATCCTGATCTAGTTGAAGATGTTCCTGCTCATTGCAGGGGGGTTGGACTAGATGACCTTTAAAGGTCCCTTCCAACCCAAACTATTCTATGATTCTAGGCTCTATCCCAATTTCCCTATTTTCTGCACAACTCGGGCATCTCAGCTGTACACCCAGGTCTTACACTGGGAGCTTGTTCAGAAGAGGGAAGGCAGCATCAGGCAGGGCCGCGTCCCTGTGTACGCACTTGAGGAGCGTGAGTTTAGGAGTCGGAGATGCGGGGCCAGCTCCAGGAGCCGGGGCATGACAGCCACAGGATGGCCCGGTCCCACCACAACACTGCCCACCTCCCGGTGACCACTGCCCAGTGAAAGGGCCGAAGCACACACTTAACTTCTAGCACATGAGTAGCCCTATTGAATTAAGTGCGTAATCAAGTGATTTGCTGGATCAACGACTGTATCCTTAATCCTTTTCACATATTGCTAAGCTCATTAAACTCTCTTTGATACCAAGCTGTGCAAGTTCCTTAAGAGAGGCAGAGACTACGTGCTATTTCTTTAGCTTAAATTTATCACCTCCAGCTTCCAGCGAGGGAGTCCTGTGTTATAAGCCTAAGGTTGCCCTCAGGGTTTGCTCTGTAACAATGGATGGGAAAATGTTCTGTGTGCTATATAATTTTTGATACGCTGCCCAGCACAACAACATGGATATGCCAGAACAAATACCCACGTAACCAACCAAAATACCGAGCAGTGGATCCCGGGCCTCAGTGGAGGCACTTCATTTCCTTTCTCTTCCTCTTTTTTTTCCTGACAGACGTCCAGCTAACACAGAAAAGAAAAGAGAAAAAAAAAAAAGGCAAAACAATTGTGAAGTTAGATATTTAGTTCTGTCAAAAAACATACTTAGATATATTTTTAGGCTTGTGCTTCAGCTCAAAACAGTGACAATTTTGGTAAAGCAATTCTCTAATGCTGTCTAAATTAGATGAGCTGTTATGTGACATTTGCATACCAACTCCTCCTGGATGCCAGAATCTACGCAGCTGTTAGAAAGATTTTCTAGTGCATTTAAACATATTACAGAAGGTTGTTTTTTTCCTTAAAACAGGGAAGTTATATAGCATCACTGGAGAATAGATGGAGCAGTGAAATCCTCCTGGCTGGTAGCTAACCATTTGAGAAGAAAGGGAACAGGTTTCACCCATTATTCTGAAAAGGATTTAAAAAATCCTTTTTTTTTTTTTCTTTTTTAAATCATGGACTCCTCAGTAATCCTGCAGGTTGGGAGGAATCACTGCAGATCAGAGTGGGGCTGGAAGCAGAGCCAGCACAGCTCAGGCTGCTGAGGTCTAGTCCAATGGTGAATAACAGCACAGATGGCAATTCCACAGCCGGCAGAATCACTATATAATATCATCAGATTTATAAAAATACACTAATTTGAAGCCTCCAACTTCAGATTAAAAATGCTGTATAATTTCAGAAATGTTGAATTGGCCTTACACAGCCTCACCCCCGCCGCTTTGCAGGTGCTCAGCGTTCAGCCTTCTGGTGGGACCAGGCAGCATTGTGAGCCACTTCGGAAACCCTGAGGCCAGTGAGCTTTCACAGCCTTCCTCTCCTCTTTCAGTGATCTGTCTTATAGTATCTAGTATAAGTACCAGTCATATCTACTTAAATGATTCTTATCCTCACTTAGTTATTGGATCTTGTCTCCATTTTCATAAGGAAAAGGTATTTTTCTTACGTATGTGTGGGTCCCTCAGATCCTCCTTCCCATAATGCAAACTCCTGAAGTTGTACGCTTGCATCAGAAAACGACGCTTTCTAATTTTTCAGACTTGACAGTTAGCCATGCTACTCGAAGCCTGCCCGGCGCAAGCATTCGTATGACAGCTCCAAGGAAACTTCAAAATATTTGTATTACTCCTTTTCTATTGGGTACTTAAAAATGTCGGTACTTTACTAAATCGTGTATACAGTCTTTGTGAACAAGTGTGAGTACTATGGGGGTTTTCTCAGATTTTATGCTTTCACTGAATGTGCCGTTATTCTAAAACACAGCGTAGCTCTAAATCTCAAATGACTGTTTGCTATTTGCTTCACGTTGACGAAATGATAATACTGGGTTGTGACCCAGGGTTTGCAGAATTTGGCTTATTGGGATAGCTGATAACAGAAAAGAGCAGAAACCTGGCTTGGGAACAGAGCCCTTGTCTGAGGCAGATGGCTTGCTCTGGACACGGCTGGCACACGATCGTGCCACAGCAGCGTAGAAGAAAGGAGGCACTTCTAATCCTGATGTTTCTATCAAATCATGGTTGAATTTCTTACATCACTTTCGCACACTGACAGATTACATACCCCTGAGTTGCAGGTGTTCAAAGAGACATAGAGTAATATTTCTGATTTGCACAGAAAAAACTTAACATTAAGGCAGAAGTCATACAGCATAAACACACTGATATCTTTTCCCCCATTGTCTTTATTTCTAGACAATATTTTTGAGAAAATTGCTTCAGAATGAGTTTTTTAAATTATCATGGTAGAATTATGCAGAGTAAAACTGCTGATCCTATCCTTGCCTGTAGGGCAAAGTGCACTGATGAATAAATCAGGAATATTGTTTAATATTACATTAAAAAGATATAAAGGTATTAATACTAATTTATATCAGGTTCGATGTAGTGAAAAATATCAGATGAAAAAGGGAGCTTCTTTTAACGAACTTGGTGCTGCAACTAATCATCATCATACATTTGTACAGTATAATTTTTCTAAACTGTAATATGCGTGTATTACACAGTGACTTGACTTGTATTGGCTCCGAAAAAGCTTGCTGCTTAATTGACATGGTGTACTCCAAGTAAAATTCAACTCAGTCGAGTAACAGGGAGAGTAAAAGCTGATGCTGAAGCCAGCATCTAATCCAAGCAGCACTCATATAAAAACTATATTAATGCCGCTGAAGTTCATGGCGTTTCTCAGGATTTACATTATTTAATGTTTTCTGAAAGTAACATCTACAAGATACACCTATCTAGATGAAAATTTAAGCTTGGGGCAGCCACAGAGTTTAATGGAAAGTTTCACAACACCCAGCAGTTTTCAAGCAGGGCAGTTTGAACAGGATACGGCCCAGATGTGTTTGCACAGACTCCTCGGGAGCAGCATCTTACTCTTCCTTCCCGTCTGTGCCAGGGACCATTTCTTTGTGTCACAATAGCCTTTGAGGATCCAAGCGCTCTCTCTTTCTCAATCAGAACAAGAAAATATTTACTGTGGGCAGAAACACAGAATCACTTAGAACAATTCCAGTCCTGAAACATAAAAATGTACATTTATATATAAATTATGATCATTAAAATCAGCTAACATTTATCTTCACCTTGAGAAGACATGAGGATGTACTCTCCCTGTAGTAGCTATCTCATATTCCCAATCATGAAGAAAAATGGCTAAGAAGAACCAACTACTTTGCAACTAAAATCCATATTTGTACACAAAATAAATAATAATAGTAGAGAAACAACCCCTAATACAAACAAGAACCCCATGAATTGGTTCTGTGATGAGTCCAAAGCTAAAAAAGTGGAGCTATAAAAGTGGAGCTTCTGTCTCCAGAAAGTGAAGATGGATTCTTTTCCATATGGTACTCCAATAGTTGTTATTTCCTGAAGTATGAGGTTTGAAACATATTTTTGGTTTGCTGAGATATTTCAGGAGAGTTATATTATTGCTGATAGGTTTTCAGAATAATAGTAATGTGGCTATGTAGGTACGGCTGTCGTACAGATATATCATATTATATCACGTTATTCTGTGGGTTCACTCTGAAATATTTTATATAAATAACACCGAAGTTGCCTTCCTCCTGGAAATGAAGTGGTATATTTCTATTACTGATGTATTTCTCTGCTGAGAATAAACATCATCTCTTTGCATTGAGTTTAAACAATAGGCTTCAATAAGAAAAAAAAATCCAAATTGTTCATCTGACCATGATTATTTATTAGAAATTCTGTCTAGACACAGATACAGTAACTTTTGTACAGCTGATATTGCAAGTTATAGCATCTGCAAAAGTTGGACTGGAAAATTATATGGGAGCTGAGTTATAGTTTCGTTTTCAGATAAGGTACATGCTATAATATTTTTCATACTATCCATAAAATAAATACTTGAGTCAAATATTCAGTTCACTTTGATTTATACCTAAAGTAAACAAAATGTGCACCAAAACGGTGACTGCACTGTTGAGAAATTATTTTTCGGTCTGGATCCAGGAAAGATAATTCTGGGTTTAGAATATGGATATGTATTTATATGTACTCTAATGTATTTGTGCCACTTGCATATCCTCACCACCTATTGTCTTCCCCTCAAATAAGCTCTGAAAAGTGTATTGAGCTACTGCCCTGTCCACTTAGTATGAATCCAAATTTGGCTTTAATCTAGATTTTTACATCATTGTCATTTCTTTGTACATGGGATAACATTGGATGCAAAATGAAAGTGGGCTCCGCAAACTGAGTCTGACTGTCCTTTACTCAATATTTTACAAATGCTTTGAATATCGAAAAACTAACCTTTTAATCATTTTTCATTTAGGAATATATGGACTCAAACAAATACATAGAGCATTTAGTGGCTCAGCTGGAAGAACAACGCTGGAATTTATGGAGGCAAGTACTATTCACAGGCATATTTATTTATGTTGCTATTTTGGAAAAAATACTGCACTCTGTAGTTTTCATTCCTGAGGTCAAATAAATGATTGGGTATTCAGTTTCTCCACTTCCTAATGCTTTGCGGACTAGCAAACCTTACCTAAGTGAAAAAAAGTAGGGCATCACACACGAGTTGAATCTTGCCTTTGCTAATGAGGGCAGTTACACACATGTACGGGTTTCCTCATGTTCAATTTTCTAACGAGTGGATGATAACTCTACTTCAGATTCTTTTAATTAGACTGAATTTAAGAAATAGTCTTATAGTCTTGAGTATAAGTGTTTTCACTGAATGGCACACAAACTGTCAGCATGAGGAACTGAGAGCTTTGAAAGTAAAAGAAACACGGTTTCAAATTTTTGCAGTACTCCTGATAGTCTGGATTTTCTATTTCTTCTCTGATGGTGTTGCTCAGTGCAGGCTGCCCAGGCTTAACGCTGGTTTAAGCAAAGCAGTGATTGCCCCATGCTAGTGGGCAGCTAGTGGGCGTTTCTACTCTGCCGTCCAGCAAATGCGATAACCACATGGGTACTTCGGAAGATCTCCTCAATCTCTGCGTCCCTCTGGTAAGATGGCTATAGGACCTTGCAAACCTCCATGCATTCGTCTGGCCTACTAAATGTCATCTACTTACAGGGGGAAGTCGTCAGCTCTCACAAAAAGGTGCTTACCTCATTCCAGACATAGTTTCCACTTTTCAACAGCAATTTTATTACATATTGTATTTCGGTGGTTTTGCTGCTGTTACTGTTGATGCCTGCGTTAGGTAGGACGAGAGGTTGTGCATTGGTTGCATCTTTCCAAAATTTATCAAGCATCATTCAAAACAGTGATGTGATGGCAAAAATGTCTAAATCTAAAGATTCTTTATTGTATTTCAGCAGTACTGTTCTCTAGCTGTTGTCTCAGGGCTGTTCTGATATGTAATGGTAAAAAAAGCAAAGCAATTACCTACTCTTCAGAAACCTCAGACGTTTCACACCCTTAATGAGTTAATTATCTCTTCATCATTTTTAAGTTAATTCTTCCAGACTCTTCATTTGTATAGAATTGTTATTATCACAGCTGGTGTAAAAAGAGTGGCATGATAGCACTTTGCGGTATTTGCTTTTACTTTGTATTTTCTGAAGTATTTAGTATCTATTTATTAACTACTCACTACCTGATATTTTTATAGTTACCAGCTAAATTCCTATCTGGAGAAACTATAAATACAGAGGAAATGGAATAATACTGGTGATGAAACTCATTCAACATTCACAGCCATATATTTTTTTAAATGCAATATTTAACTTTTTTTTTTTTCTGAAGGCGTATAAGCTGTGACAATCTTTATTAATACATAGTCAAATATAAAGTAATCTTTAGGGAATAATTTAGTCTTCATAGATTAAAACCTATTTCACCTTAGTTCTGATCAAGGAAGAAATAACTCTCTGTGTGATTTTTCAGTTGAATGGCTATCATGTACAAAAAAGTAGCTTTGCACATGATGTACTAGTTGGTATGCGTCTCACAAACTTCCTGGCCTATAGGATATAAAGTACTATTACAGTATTTACAACATACAGCATTTATGATATGGACTTACTCCTATTTATAGGCAAAACTCAGAAGGTTTGTGTATGATTCCTGCTTTCCTTTACAAGTAGCCAAAATAATTGGCACAGAAAATTGAAGTTTACATTTAAGATTACAGAATTTGGGAGATTATTTTTGTAAGAATGAAGGTGGTAACGTTGTATGTGGATGACACTACTGTGGTTAATTATAAATGAATAATAAAAAATTAAAAGATGAAAAAAATCTTTGAAAAGTAGCAGGGGTAGTGACTTTATTTTATTATAATAAACAGACACTCAGATGTGTTCTGAAAATTCAGTGGGTTTGGAAAACTGAAGAAAGCAATTTATTTTTAATATTATTTTTATGGGGTATTGGCATAAAAAGTTAAGACTTACAATAAGCACTACAAGATAAACCCGTCTGGTTTTGCCGGTCGTCTTTGAACACTTTATTTCTCTCTTTTAAATCTCTAAGATGTTTGATGGTGAGGATTATGCTAATAGCTCGCACTACGCAGGGGCAGTACTTGGCTGTCTACAGCCAGACAGATGTCCTAATAAATCAGCATAGCCCTCTTCTCAGACTTCATTATGCTCTTGATTTGTGACTACCACAATTTTCACCCAGTGGGTCACTGGGCGCTGAACCTGACGTTGACCGATAACCCCTACTTTACTTTAGGCGAGCTAATAAAACAGACAGACACAAATTCTGACCATTTAGCTCCTTTGGCGTTACTTACAGCCGGGACAGATTTATAGCGGCCAGGCTAAGACAGAGGAGACTAAAGCCAATGTCATGGTGCGCATATCAATTTTACATTTCCTTTACATTTCCACACGCACAATGGGACCCTAAAAGACATGTGGGGGCAAAAATTTCTTTTCATTTTAGAGGACGACTGTTTATACACGGCATTAGCATCTGCTGTGGAACATTTATTGCTGTAATTGCTGTCCCAGGAGAACTGACTATGGTTAGGTCACGTTTGATAGCTTTCTACTAAAATAGACCTCTAGCCCAGCTTCAGATCTTCTGTTCTTTAAAACCTTTACAATGACGAGTGAAGGTGCCTCACTAGTATGTGGAGATGCAGACTTTTTTCGCACACCTTTTCTTACATTGAACATTTTACAATAATTATTTTCATGTGAAGAATGATGAAAATGATAGCATATTTGACTTGTCAGTGGTTCCCCCATTTCTCAAGCTTGAAAAAAATCAATTTATCCAATGTGAGACAAATTTGACCCCTGTCAATGCAAATCACCAGCATCTATCACTGGAGACGATGCACGGCAGTGATTGTGCATCTCACTGTATCGGCTTGAACTGGAACATTGAATTATTTTAGATTTCTCTGCCCTACCCTGTCTGCAAAGAAATTTAAATAGGACAGAGTTGGGTCAGGGGTGGGGGATCCCCCTGCAGTGGTGTTTCTCACATAGTCATTTAGTGCTCTAATTCAGCTAATGTGTATTAGTATGTATAATTTTTATGGCAGAATCACGTGGACAATCAACATGAAAAGCATAAATCTGCTCCTGCAGTCTTTGCTAATTGACCTTGACAGTAGATCATAATTTTTAAGCCTGGACACACAGATCAGTGAGAGCAATTACTAGTTCCCTTAACAGAAGAAAGAATTCCTATTTCAGCATAGGATGCTTGCCTAAATATGCAAGGGTCAGACCCTGTTCTTAAGGCCTTTCAAAGGAATTTTATTATTAGTGCTACTGGAACCAGTAATCTTTCTTGCTGAAAGCATGAGGATATCCTGCATTTCAGACATGACAATCATAAAATGAATGTTGGATCAACAGCACCTTATTACCTTATTACAGTAATGAAAAACACAGAGGGGGAGAACCACAGAAGTGCATGGGACCGCATGGCATTTCTCCAACGCTGTAGTTGAAAAACAGAGTTTGTTAAATAGATTTGCTATACTTTCATCACCAGCATTAGCATGCTTCTATGCTCCTGAATTTCATGCTTGTGTACTAAAGAGGTGCCAAGTATTAAACAGGTTGCTTCTGCTGTAATCATAAACTTCCACTGGGAAACCATAATTGCTAACAAGCAAAAGAGCTCTGCAAGAATTCTTAATGGTGAGCACAGATTAAAATAACAACTGTGATTAGCTTTAAACTGCTTGACTAGAAGAGGACTAATCTTAGGGGAATAAGTTGAATGGCAAACAAATGAAAAACCCTATGTATGATATTACAGTAATGAAGGCTGTGAAAAAACCCAATGCCACCCCCGCTAAATAAGGTCATGCTCTGCACGAGTATCTTTTTCTTGTCAGGGGCTTAGTAACTTGGCCTGAGGGGAATTAAGGTCAAAGCAGCCAGGTCTTGGGGCTGAAACCCCATTTTAACCCTTTCTGGAGGTCTCTGATAACGAAAGTTGCCTCTGGTCTATGATGCTGACATGAGTTATAGACTGTATTTGAAATGAATGACCTTCCGAAATTGTTGTTGTACCCCATGAGCAGCAGGCAGAGATTGGTTTGGTGTGGTTTGTCTTAGTTTAGTGTGGTTTGTAAGAGCATGAGGCTTCCTTCTTCTTCGATTCTTGATCCACCTGTCTTGTCACACCATCCTGGCAATGGATAAAGCCAGGAAAAAGGTGTTTTGTGCTATTAGCCACCAACACCTGCCTCTCATCTCTTTCTCAGTGTTTTGTTTTGCTGTTTTATTTTGCAGTGGTGGTTTTGGTTTGGTTTTTTTTTGCTACATCTCTACAACACTGCTGGATATAGCAGTGGATATATATGATAAATTTGCAAAATCCATGAAAGCCCTGATGTATTCTGTTCAGTTCCCTTAGTGTTTGGAGGTGAGGCTGGCTGAGGCAGAGCAGAACTGAGCTTGGCAATTAGGAGGCATTCAGTCACCGCAGGTACTCAGATGTTGCCAACTAACATACAACATCATATGTGTCTCTCTAAAGCTGAGGCTTCTGGTTTGTGACTTATGTGTGAAAAAATTCACACAAAAATGTAGATAAAAACCATATAAGGCTACCAAGTTGTATAACAGAGTTCACAATACTGCTTCAGATACCAGGGATTAGTATTTGAATATGCGCATTAGGATACCAATTAAAAATGTATCTGATTTTTGGCCAAATGTTCTTTTCTTTAGCTGAGTGTAACTTTGGACGGTTCAGTGAGTAGTGCAGATGTAGTTACAGGCCACAAAAAGCACCACCATTGTATTGTCTGTGAATGGAACCCACTGGCTTCCTTTGACTCCCCGGCACAACGCCTATCTCCCACCACACTCGTTAAAGATACTGTTTCATGACAGAACTGGATGAGAATAATGTGAATAATGAGCATATAGAAAAGCAAGTGTTTTCCCGTTTGCCTTATAAGTTGTATTTTTAATAGGATCAAAGAAAAGGAAGAGCGAATAGGTTAAAGGTTACAAATGAACCTTATATACGACGTAAGTCCACTACACATATTAAATTTGTAACCAAGGGAAAAGACCGGATAGCCGCTGGAACACTTGTTGCAGTTGCAGTAAAGAAGTGCATATTTGAGTATAATTTATCTCAATGTTCAAAACTGATCACTGCCATTAAAAAAAAAAAAAAAAGTACAATAGGCATCTTACAAAAGTTCGCCACTGTTCAAAATTTACCAGTTCCACTAATTAGTCATATAAAATAACTGCCTCAACTGATTAAAGTTGGTTGATAATCATTTTATGGGCAACTCTTTACCTGATCAGTAAGTAAATCTCCTTCCACAGCGAGTCGTTTTAACTCTGAGTGGGCATATTTTTGTGGAGTATTTACTAAGTTGACTTAAAATTAAGCTCAATTTGATGTGCTGTGATACGTGAGAAATATGACCTGGGATGATTTTGGCATTATACATTCATAACAAATACTAATTTTAAAGAATATGACTCTCAGCCTGTTTCCTTTAATCAGAGAAAACTCCCATTAACACTGTCCATCGGTGCTGCATGGGTCAGGAGTGGAGTGTCAAGCCTCAGTTACTGAAGTCATTATATAAAGGATTTGGAACCATCTGAATATGAAATAATTTTGATGTAAGCAAATATCTCCGTTTCTACACTAAACTACACAAATATTAAAACTGCAGACAAAAGATGGAAAAGCATTCTTTAAAAAGTAACTTCATATGGTCATGTTTATAAAATTAAATAAGTGAACCAATTTAAATTTAAAAATGTTAATAACATTAATTAGGGATTGGGGTATTTTTGCACAGATGTATGCTTGTCATAATAGCGAGACTGCCAGAGCCATGAATTGATTTGTTTCTCTCAAATTAAAAAATAGAAGGCCTTGAGCAAAATATATTCTTTAGATATATTTGGTAGAATAAGGATCACAAATGTTCCCTACCAAGTTGAAAGGGAAAAAAAACTCCAGCAGGGAAGTATGTGGACGGTCTATTTGACATATGGATGTTTGTTAAAAGCAAAATGCATGAACAGCCCAGAGTAAATTAGATCCTCATTTGTATGCTGGGAAATGAAATGTATAATCTTGGCATGGTTCTCTGTTTGGTTTAGATTTTTTTATAAGAACAAACTCTTTTGTGTATGCAGATACACATATTACTTTAGTGGCTATTTAGGGTTAGGAAAAAAATATGCTTTGAGCTGATTTTATCTGAAGCTAAGTGTGTTTGGCAGGTTCTTTGTCTGCGTCTCCTGAAGTGCGGACTTGGGTTCAGGTAGCAGGCACCGGGCACCACCGCTGCGTCACCGCACTGGGGACACACAGGCCCACCCAAAAGGACCGGCCGCATGGGGAGACGTCAGACCACCTACTCAGCTGAAACAGTACCCCCATTTTCAGATATGAAACCAAATAACAGATCAACATAACCATCTACAAGAAATGCATACGCAATTATCTGTTGTTGTTGCTCACAGATTGTCTAGTCCTTTTTAAAAAATCAAACATTTCCAAAGGGAAACTTCTCTGTAGTCTCTCTTTATTATTTGGGGTTGAACTTAGTCTTCCACTAATGTCTAGGCACAGTCACACTTATTCACATTGAATCATACTTCACTCCTCAGATAATTCCAATGATTTTAGTGGAATTATTCACAGAGCAAAGAATAATTCTTGTGAGTAACAGTGACATTGCCCTGAAGTGTTCTCTAAGACTGAACAATGCTATCTGTACACAGAGCCTCTGTTTCCCATTTGGCAGAGGAAAACCCACGGATTTATATCAAGGCAACAAATGAGAATTTGGGCTCTTATAAAAACAGGATGTCAAAATGTATTCTAGAAATGAGGAGTGCACAGACACAGGCTGTGAGACAGGGGTTTAGATGGGGTGGTGGGTTTAAGGAAGGAGAAATGGAGAATTTATGAATTCATTATTTTTAAAGGAATGGTACGTCACTGATCTCTTTCACTAATAAAGCCTACCAACAGGGCAGCGCTGATGGCAGATGTAGAAGAGGTCAGTGAGAAAACGCATATGAAGTCATGCAAGTCAGGTTAGCACTCTTCCCTGTAAATCAGGTTCACTCGTGAAAGAGAAGTTAAATAATCAAGTTTAGCATTTCTATTTCATTCTGTAATGCTCAATCATTTTTATTTTTTTTAAATTACATTAAGGCAAGACTTTAAGACCCCAAGTGAGAACAGGGCCTCATTGTTCCAGTCTATACACAACACGTGAGAAATGGTTTTCATCTCCTCAGCCCCAAGGATGAAACAAGAAATAACATAATTCCCTTTTTACAGAGAAAAATAAAGTCATGAATACCCTAAGTAATGGAGCTTATACAAGACATCTGTGTTTAAGCCAGAGTTTTTCTGTGTTCCACTTCAGTGTATCAATAATAAGGTTGTATTCCTCATGTCACAGCACCGCATGTCGTCAGCCCGTTCACTCCTGTCTGGGGGATGAAGTTCCCACATCACTGCTTGAATCTTTAAAAGGTTTTACTGCTTAAAGCAGGCTCGGCGACAATCTTATTCTATGCTCCGTGATGGAAGATCATTTTCTAGTGTCTATGCTTTAAGGTGTGATGAGGCATGGAAAAGGAGACCTGTCTTTGGAAGTGTCCCCTCCAACTCCTGTCCTTGGCCCTTGTCACTCCACAGTATAAAATCCGTGTAAACGATCTCTGTCAGGAGATGGGCATTGGCAAAGGGAGGAGAGAAGGGCTCTACCCTATTCTGTTGAAACAATTTATTTTAAAGTATATTGATGTTGCTCTGCTGGTGCAAAGGTTTTTAATATAGAGAAAACCATGGATGTAGATACCTGTGACATCTGGCTGGGCCTATTACAGGACAAATATCTCTTTGAGTTGAAAGCAGGACACCTGGCAACCAAAATATTGCTGTGACATCACCTCTTCCTGCTATTTAAAGTTACGTGTGCACTGATCCATCATTGTCATATTCCCGCTTTCTACTGTGACAGTCAACGTGGTTCTCCAGGCGTTGTGTGCGCTTGGCAGCTAAAGATCCAGATGTGCAGGAGTGTAGTTCTGCAGAAGTTTAGATCTGCAGCTAGCCTCGTCCAGGAGGCTCACCCGATCTCCTGGTTACCTCTAACACGGACTGTAATCAGGCTGGAATCGCTCAGGGACATACTTTACAGCTTTCTGAGTTTCCTTTAATTCTGTAGGATTTGGCTGCCTTCCTGTTTACACAGGTTGCAGGAGATCCAGGGTGTGCTTCCTATCAGTTCTGCCTGCTGTATGAAACCCTTTTATATGTTAACAGATTATATTTTCCATTGCTTTATTCATTAATAAATGGGCATAATGATGTCTATAGCAACCCATATTCTGGGATATGGCTCATTTGCACTTTTTTTTTTTTTTTTTTT
>NW_009647209.1:712142-713195 GCF_000708025.1 Charadrius vociferus
CGTATTCTGCTGTAGGGAAAATATCATGCATTTATAGCATAAACCTGTGTAAACATTATTGTAATGGGTTCCACTAGGAACAAGGCTTCAAATATAAGGCAGCATTCATCAGATATTAAAGACCTGAGCGTATTTTTTTCCTACTTAAATCAGCATAGCTCAGAATTTGCAAACTCTTGCTTAATGTAGATATTCCCCTGAGATTTTCAAACATGAATAAAAGCTTGCAAAATACAGACCTCTTAGTTTTATTACCACCTGATTAGCTAAGCAGAGTCTAGAAAGTGTAACTTAAATAAGCAAAAAATAGAAAAGCTAGATTAATCTCCAGCAAATGCTTAGCACTAAGGAGATACCAGCTTTTGCAGGATATTTAGTTTGCTGTAATTTATGTAGCACCTTTCAAGACAGCAGAGGGATAAGCCTATCTGCATCCACGCGCTGCCAGAACAGGCACATGCTTGTACAGCCCAGTACTTGAGGGGGTTTGATGCTAGTTTGGTGCTACCTCTCAAATTCTTCCCAGTTCAGTTCCGAATGCTGCTGTAATAAATTCAGTATTGACTGTCATTTAGCAGATTCTTAGTCCTCTACCAGGCAAGTCGAGAGCCTCTTAAGCCCTTTTGAGAGAAACAAGTACGTACGGCGTGGTTCCTCTAAGGCTTCCTGTATTTTTATGGTCTTCCACTCTTCCCGGTTGGGGAAGAGAGATCAAATGCAAAGGAAGTACCTATCTTCCTGCAGAGCCCTGGGAGAGATTGCTCCAGAAACACAGATCAAAAGTTGTAAGCACTCTCAATCCCTCTTCTCCTTTTCTCTAATAACACTACTATAAATGCTTGAAAAAAATGGCCAAATGCTGTCCTTCTCCCAGCGACAGGAACGTCAGGATTTCCCTTCGCTTCTGTTCTGCAATGTAGAAATGTGCAAATGGCAGCACTTGACTTCAGCCTACTCAAAAGATACTCAGAATTCCCACAAAGGATCTGAATTCTAAATTTCCATTGAGATCAAGAGAAAACTTTTATAGTCTGTTTTTTAGGCTGAACGTAA
>NW_009647209.1:713216-717041 GCF_000708025.1 Charadrius vociferus
AGCACAAGGCAGCAGCCAAACTGCGAGTCTTCCTGTAGTCCTGCTTACCAGTCTGTACTGGGAATACCAGTCTGTACTGGGAAATACCAACATGGTTATTGGGGACCAGTTTGTTCTGGAACTTCTCCTCGAGGAACTGATCTGTGATTTTTTCTGCCAGCGCGGGGCGCTCAGTGAGTGTCCCCATCATCTTCCATTGCACAGCTTTTTGTGTGATAGCCTGTCCTGGCAGTTTTCCCAGATGCACAGGCAATCGTCCCAATATTTGAATTGAAGTCCCCAAAAGGGCAACGCTGCCTCAGGTCTCACTGAACAGTGTCCTGTGTCAAGCTGAAAGAGCAACTGTTTCTATAAATGACGTCAATGCACGCGATTTCTACCCTACTCGTGTTTAATAGTTTTGGAACACCGCTAGTGTTAAGTGCTAGTAACCTTTAGGCAGAATATCTGAAAATCTAGTATTACATCACCTATACATAGCTTCAGTCCTTAGTAAATAAATCACTATTGAAAAAGGACAAGAAGTGAGTCAAACTTAATAACTGTACATTTCTGGAGGTTTCTTCCCCCCAGATTTTTACATATGAAGTTTGCCCCTGAAGCACAGACCCTCTTGAAGATTACACGGTTATTTTGGCATTACTGATTACTGTGCAAATTGCTCGCTTCCAACCTGTCCACGTACCTGCTCTTTCCCAAGCATCTCCCATTTGAAAGAGCTGCAGAATGCAACAGTGAGCAGAGGTAAATCAGCTCCACGTGTACATTACGCCAGTCAAGAATCAGAAGTCAGTTTAAGAAGCATCTGTCCCTTCAACAGTAGCTTGAGGTCCCTGAGAAAATGACAAAATTCCTATACTGGGCAATTATTGCATTTGTCAGTGGCAGCTGTTAGGTTTTTATATTTAAAACTATGGCTACCATTAATGGATCGAGCTAATGCCACCATCTACTTCATTTTAGTATTTTGAAGTATGAGCATTGCTGCTTAGAATCCCTCCAAAGCATTGGTAAGCAAAGTCATGAATTTTGTTTGAAGACTAGTGTATTATCTTGTAAATGTCTACGCTAGATAAAATTGCACAAGCCTAGGGACAAGAAATAATTAATGATTTGGAACATGTACTTATTGCTGCCTATGAAATTGAGATACTGTTAATCTTAAAGAGACACAGAAGAACAGTATCTCAGCTGTCAGGAACAGTACCGCTCAATATGCATAAAAAATACTTTCAAGTTGTAATTATAGCTTTAAATTGTAGATAAATACTGTTTCTTTATAATTCTAAATCCCTTCTAGTTACAGAGCAGGAGACCAATTCCATTGTTCTTGATTTCAGTGGATGTAAGCTCAGGCCTGAAAATAATTAGAGAACTGGCAATAATTTTTTTCATTGCTGTAGTCCTGGTTAACCTAGCATATCTGGTGAAATCATTCAATGATTGCACGAGGAATTCGGCAAAGGAGAACTGTGGAAAGATAGATGTGGTCTTTAAATCAAAGCTTTCTATGCAATAATTTACAGACTGATAGAATGATTTGTTGACTAGACTAGAACATTATTTTAAGACCTGCAGTACCACACCTAGAAAGGGATCAGAATTATGCCCGTGATTTTACTGCATCTTGAATACCAGTTGCACTTCTGGTCCTCCACTTCAGAAAAGGCGCACCAGAACTGGTGAAGTTCAGAGGAGGGCAGAAAAGGGTAACCAGAAGTCCAAGATGGTTTTCGTTTATAGAACAACAAGGACTCTCGAGTCTGAAAAAGCAGTAACTTAGGCAGGGGAATGACAGAGCTAAAAACTTGAGTCTCATGGAGAGGAGCAGACTGTCTGCTGCTTCTTTCAATGCAAGAAACAGAGGGTATCAAATGAAACTGAAAGGTGGCACGTCGAAAAACAGAGCAAGAGATTTTTCACATAAGCAAGGATCAGAGCATCTGCAACAGAGTATCGTAGATTTTAAAAGTGTACATGGGTTCAGTTGGAAACTGGACAAAGTCATGGAAGAGATGGAGTGAGGCATACTAAAAGCAGAGAGGGCAAGCTTGGCTCGGCATGCCCCCGAGCTCCCAGGTGCTGGGAAGTGGAAGAGTGTGTATCTTTCCCTGGATATTGGGTTGTGCTGCTGAAGAGAAATGATGCTGAGCTACACAGGCCTTTTGGGCAGATCCAGTGCAGCCATTCGGATGTTACCAAGTCTCAAAAACCATTCAGCCTTTGCAGTTTCAATCACTAATTATAAAGGAATCTGGATAGGTGATTTAGGTTGACTGTGCAAGCAACAGGCATTATAATGTGATTACATTGGGATGTTTTTATTTTTATTTAAACAGAAAATTAACATATTTTAAATTCAGTAATTAAAATTATCTCTTAAGAGAGTTGCTCAAGGTGTTTCCTCCACAACAAAGCAATTAAACACGTCCGTAGACATCACTTCAATACTATGTGACTGCTACAGGACTATGGTTTAAACCATGACAGCCTGTTCTCACAGAGAATTAGAATCCATTTGGAGCCCTCAAATTCTGTTGGATTTTGAGAGTCTGACCTTGAGGCTGCCATTCTGCCTAGTTCTCATGCTTCTTTCCAGCTTTCTTTAACAGAGTTCTGTAGTATCTAAGAACATTGCTGTATTATCTACTCTGACTTGCAGCACAGTATAGGCTGTAAACTTCACCCAGTTACACTGAATTAAACCCGAGGGCTCTGACTACCCCAGGGCTCTAGAGCAGCTCTCAGAAAGGGAACTGTTGTGTGTCATCAAGAGAGACCCAGGTGCCTGTGTAAGCTGCCGTCCTGGAAAGGACACTTGAAATTTGACAGATTCAAATAATTTTGGAGGTTCCTATTCTACACTGGAAAAAGGAATTCCCAACCTGGAAGAAAATCTGCATTAACAGACCTGGCTACTGGTTTATCTAAGCCACCACAGCCACGTAGTTGGCTGCAAAGGCTGTTCTCTGTATCACCACAGGAGGAGGTCCCTTCTGCAAAATGCACCGTCTCCAGCTGCAGCCAACCTGTTAAGTAAAATCTGAGTATTGGTTCTGGTAGTATATTTAATTCCAATGATTTATTAATTCTTCAGAGTGTATTGCTCCACTGCTCAGAAGCCTCCAAATTCAAAATCCGGAAAAACTCCTGCCACCTTCATTTCTGAAGCTCTGTTTCTCCAGTATTTCTTCTCATCTCCAATTCTTGGATACGGCTCTACCCTTTAATTCTTGTCTCAGCACAATGCGGGTTTACATTGCACGCTGTGGTTCCTGCAGTCTCTCCACTCCAGCGTACCCAGCTCGCTCTCGTTTCCATCAGCTCAGGTTGTCTCCATTTGTTTCCAACACTTCCATCTCACACTTTCTCTAATTAAACCAGAAAATCCTGCCCGGGCTCTTTCTTGCTCACTCTACACTTTGGTTCTCTTCAATGTATTGTGTCTAGAAATGACCTGACCAAAAATAACACCAGTGTGATCTACTGCAACTGGGAAGATTTTTTGACTTGCCATTTTTTGACGACCCGATGGCGAAGCTTCCAGTGATTCTTGAGGAACTGTTTTTCCACAAAACAAGTGTTCTGTGCCGTGTGTGCCCACGACTCTCCATCCACCTGAATCCTTCTACCTCCGTGTGGCACCCCCGCAGGGACCCCACCGGGCAGACACACACACACACCGCCCGGCCACGCCGGGTGCCCTCTGCCCTGGCTTTGGGGACAGCCGAAACGGCATCACCTTGAGATGAGCCTTTCGGTTTGGGCCCCGCGGAACCAGGGCGAACCAGCGGGCAGAGCTGCCCACACCCCGCAGGAAGGGCG